>NW_013571923.1:0-16790 GCF_000499745.2 Eimeria mitis
TGCAGAAGTTCCAGAATGTGACATGCGGTGACTACCGCAGGTCCTTCACTACCTGTATGGAAGCGCTCCCGACATGCCGACGAGGTTGAAGGACAAAATGGCCACCACTCGCCAAACGATCCTATGGCCTACTCAGTAGCTCTTCCAGCATTCGGGTCTCTGCGAAGCTCGCAGCTGGCAAGCGAGCCAGGCGGTCCCGTGCCAAAGTCAGTGCCCTACGGATACGGTGCGAGGTGCCCTGCGTCTACTGAGTACTACGAGTCAGCGTATCGTAGAGATGCAGCAGGAGAGCATGGGCATGGTTACTGTGCCGCCCAAGAGGAGATGGTGCCACCCCCCGTTCGCCGCGGACATTCAGATGATCCTGAAGTCGTCTGGAATAGGCAAACAACTCCAGATCAGTCATCCGCAACGCCTGGACTGCGCGGCTTGCCAATTCGAGAGGCGGACGTTCCAACTGGCGGTCCGGTTGGTGCATGTTTGGCTCAGAGGAAGGAGTTCACGGTGATCGTTTCGAACGTAAGCTTCAACACGGGAAAGCAGTATATGTAACTTGTGGCAGACTGTCGAATGCTAGCTGCGTAGCAGCCCGGTGTAGGATACTGGATGTGTTTGGTGCTTAGCTGAAGAATGCACCAGCTGCTCCTACCGGCACCCAGTTTCTCTGTGGGGCGGAATTTGTGAGTCAGGTTCCAAAGGATCTTCCGGCAGTGGAAATTCAGGAAGCATTCAGCTGTATGGGGACCGTACTACGCACTGATATCATGCTTAACAGCAAGGTAGGCCTATTCCGCTGCCAGAATACTGGTGTTACTCCCAAACGATCACAGTGGAGAGCACGGACCAGAGTAGGGGCGACTATTTTATCCTGCTTAGCAGTGAAACAGCAATGTTGGTTCTGTGGGGCATATTGCAGGGAGAGCACACAGGCCGGGTGTGCATTGCATTTGCTTCTGCTGAAGCAGCGGCGGCAGCAGTGGGTAGGTTGTCCCGTCGCTACTCGCTTCGTCAAATTTCAAATCAGTTGCGATTATCGCTTCAAATGAAAGCCAGCAGGTGGCCATATCGTCTATTGATGACGCCATCAGTGTGCTGTTTGCGCATGCAGCACAATTTGACAAGGGCGATCTTAACGGAAACACAATTAGGGTCTTTGCGGAATGACAACACGGTATGACGCCCGTCCACACGCTGGACCTCGGCGAAGAAACGCGTTCTGAGCTCCTGCTTACTTCCGCTTTTAATTAATCAACTGTTGTTGACTTGCGAAGTCAAGCAAGGCCTTGTTTCAATGAGCGCGAGGGTCCATGCCGACGTTTACTACCCCACAAGGGTGGCTCTATGGCTCCTTCAGACGTAGAAGGGCCAATTCCGCCCCCTGCCCACCCCTTAATCTTAATTCAAGCCAAACAACAAAACGTTGTGTTTTTCTCTAGGTGCTGGCTCCACGTTGACTTGTAAAATATTGTAGTCTAGCGCTCTCCCCCAGTGTTTAGGCGGAGATAACACTGAGTGGCAGAAAGTCGAGGAAAACGAATCCTCGTTTCCCTGATAGCCATATGCCTTCACCGCAACCGAGGGTGTACCCTTGCTTTCATTGTCGATATGCTTCTCCCGTGCTTATAGCATCTTACTAACATGTGCGCACACACTAGAGCTTGGGTCCGATGTGAAGTCGCTTGGGTAAAAAAAGAACAGAGCCCACTGCGCAGTCAAATGAATGCCGTTTGGACGACCTTAATCTAGACGAGCTGCAGGCAAAAAGTCGCAAACGCATGCTGCGCTGAGTCTTTTATTGGCTCTAATACCAATGGAACTTACAACACGCCGCCTTTGCTACCGAAGTACAGCTATTTCTACTGGTTCAGCTTCAAATGCGTTTGACCCTTCACACAATTTGTCAGCCACATGGAATGGCTCAGCAGTGTGGGTTACCCTGTGCAAGATTTTCAACAGAAACCTCTGCACAGGCCAAGCAAGGTCAGACACCGTAACAGCTCGCAGTAAAGGACATACTCTGGGGACCCCCGTCATCTGCTCTCCGCGTTTTTTCTAATCCTTCCGCAGGCCCATTAGGGCGATGCTCCGTATGCTGAGCCATATCCCGCAGAGCTTCTATAACTTCACTTGCTATAGCTGGTGCTTGTTCAGGGGAGGCGAACATCAAACGATCCCTCATGTGCTGAATCTGCAGCTGCTGNGGGTCGCCGCTAGCCGGTTTCTGCAGCTGCTCCACAATAACCTGCACGAACTGCATGTGCACGTTGCTGCTGCGAACAAGCGAATCAAAGCAAGCACGAGCTGCAGCGTCCATACCTCCACTATCCGGTTGGAAAGAGCTTTCTCGAAGGTCTCTGTTTGGGGGCCAGACAGTCTTGAATTTCTCCGCAATCCTCAAGAGTGACCGCTGAACTTCCACGAGCATACAACATTGCATGAACTGCGCCATGAACGCATAGTGGGTCGTTAGCATAAGCATGCTGTTGCTGGGTTTTCCCCCGAGTGCAAGTCGCAACTCTGGTGCCGACGTTGCAGTCTTCCCCGTAGCTGGAAGGCAGAAGCTATCATTAGTGGATGTAACTGGAGGAGCTGTGCTCATAAAAGAAGCGAGTAAGCGCCTCTGTTCATTGATGCTTGTTTCGAGCATGTCAGTTCCTCCAACCGCATTATTATCTTCTTCCGGTTGAAGGGGTGAGCTCTCCTTCTCTCCTACTGCCGAGTGAAACGGCGAACGGCATCCTTCTGCAAAATTTGACGACTCTGCCTCAGGAAGCCACCGAAACGCCTCACTGGTAGGTGTCGACAAACCAGTATGCAAGTGCCTGGTTGGTGAGGCCTCAGAGGCATCTTCAGGTTCTGACGCAGCTCTCTGAACCCTGACTGGAATCTTTCGGGGGCGACCACGGCTGCGCTTATTCGCATCTCTGTCAGCCCGCGCAGCCTGCGGTACCCGCTTCCTTAAAAATGCTGAAGAAGGCAAACCAGCGCCAAGCATCTTGTCCGGTGGAGAATGTACGTCATCTTCTGACTTGCATGCATCCATGCTTGATAGGTGATGTGCATGTTTGCTGGTTCCACGAGGGCTTACGCTTCCTGGTTCATCTTCACTGACACACATTTTCACAGTTACACCAAACCGAAGCTTTCAAAACATCTGGCCAGGCAAGTCGTTTAAAGAGACCGACGAGCCGAGTCAGTGCACGCAGCACACACAGCACAAAAACGCTACAGTCGCTATGCTGAGGGAGCCTAAATCGGTGGGCATGCGCAGCTTGCCTACCGTCCAACATCAAGTTCTTTGCTTGTTAGAGCATCGCATTTCTGTGTAAGAGCCGTGCACTTCAGAAGAAAGTCCCACGCTTCAGCGCCCATGAGATGGGTTACCTTGAACAGTTCCTTCAAAACGCACACAGCGACGCTCTGCCGAAATCGAACATCAGTCTCCAGAGCCAATTTCACACAGATTCCCAGGAAGCAGAAAAATTAAGTCCCCTCGAAATAACATACCTGGACAGTTGCAAATGTAAATAAATCTCTCCTGTACAGGTTGTGTTCTTGCAGAACGCGCTGCCACTTCTCCGGATTGGACCAAAAGACGCCTCGGAGCTTTCGTAACAACAGGCGGCGGCAATCAGCACCAACAGGCCAAGCAAACCCGTACTCCCACGCGTCATGAGAATACTGCTGTGGATTTTTCAAGAGCTCTAAGGCGAAGCTGTTTCCAGCAACCTGCTCAAGAAGCACATATGAGACAGTCTAAGCCCCCAAGTATTTTCAAATTGGTCGTGGCGACATGAAGCCTAAAGATGAGCGCAGATTATACGTTAGCACTCTGACCTTTGTCTTATCCACAGACTTCGCCTCTTCTTCAAATGGGCCGAGCTCTTCCATCTGTTTGTAGGCGAGATCGTATTTTGTGCGTTTCCGGCGGTTACGACCTCCAATGCGGACAACTCCTGCAGGAGATACGCTCTTTGTCATATGCGAACTCGCGGACTCGGGAGATGCTGCGTTGCGTTGATGAGCTTGCCAATGCAGTTCTGCTTCACGTGCGGCATTCGTCCGTAGCATCGCTGCAGCGGCACTTGACTGGGCAGTCGGCGTGTCCGTGCCTGAGGACCTTGCCTCAGGAGCAGCAGGAGCAGAGTATGATACGGTTCTTAGCTCGTTTCCGACGGATGGAGCACCTTCTTGCGACTGTCCATCAGCAGGCACGTGAAAATCGGCAGCTGATGCATCTGCTGTTGCTCGACTTCCCGCAGATGGTGCACGAGGATGCCGTGATACAGCGGATGAGGCATTCCGTTGAAATTTCCTTAAAGTTGCTACCGGATTAGCTCTTTCCGTACCAGGGTCTTGAAGGGCCTCGGTGAGAAGTGGGTTATCGTGGTCATCTGGAAAGCAAATCTGCACGTCTAACGAACTCCTCCCGTTTGTGTTCTGTGCCGATGGGGCCGGAACATGAGACCCACGTGGAACGGATTCTTGTGATCCCCTCTGTCCAGCATCGGAGATTACGTCACGACTACCTTGACACTGTGGGGTCTGCTCACTAGCTTCACTCTGCAATATGTTGGAGCCCGAGCCTGCAGATTCCACACCAGTGGCAGTGGCAACGAAGCTGGAGGACGAAGAAGCATCAATACGTATCTCTGTTTGAAATTCTGACGTCTGCGTCGAATTTGCCTCCTCCGTAAGGTCGTGTTGCATCTTCAACACGAAGTCCACATGCAGGAAGGAACTCGTGGATTGGTAGCCGTCTATGTGGTTTCCACTCAATCCAACCTCACGCCTAGGTCCCTCACAGTGAACTGTGTACGGCCTTCAGACGAAATCCAGGAGAGGTCCAGGAGAGGTAAGCAACGATTCTGTAGGAGAGCTGCAGGGGAGCTGCTCCGGTCCAGGACGTAGTGCAGACGGCGCACGCCAAATTGGGCGATAGGGAAATCACTGTATCCTGCTTGTTCTGAAGGAAAAAGACAACGAGTGCTACGAGATAGCCAAGAAAGGGCCGAAGTACGGGGTAAGCAAGTTCTTGGATAGAGCCTGCGGCAGGCGGACGGCAGTGGCACAGTGCTCCAGATTCAATGTTGCAGCTTTCGGAGGGAAGTTAGTTCGAAGGCAACAGTCAAAAGCACGTCTCCCATAGCTGATCTATTTGCGAATAAGATCCCATGCATACTGCGGCTCCCTTATTGAATGGCATCTGCCCAGCGTTGCCCGGAGCACATGACGGCCACAGCGTTGTCTGCTAAGAGGATGCTTAAGTGGTCAAAATGGGCAACACTGAAGGGGACATTTTATGAAATACGAGCCATATATTGTCAACTACGGCAATGGCAGGGCAGCGAATCGAAGGTTAGCGCTCGAGCTACGAAGCTTCAGAAGACGGCGGCGCGATGGCGCCAGAAGCCAATATTCAAGGACTGACCTGACGTTACAAAGGAGATAAGTAAATAATAATGCTGATAACTTTATAAGGGCGGCCACTCTGCTGGATTGCTGTTGGCTAGTCGCACCCGTTCCCTGTCCGTATGGAAGCTACTACCATGCAGCAGCAGGCGTTGAACCAATTCGGCAAAGCGCATGCCCTTGCACCTGCTTATGCGGCATTGACCATTAGAATATAACAAGATTAAGGCGAAGATTCTGGCTCTTTTGGTCTAGGCAATGCATTCATGAAGTTGTATAGGGTTCCTCTCCCAGTCCCAGCTGCCCAGTTCAGTGGGTTGGCGCTTTGCGCTAACCAGTGGTGAAGCAGCGTTAATTCACTGTCTTTGTTACCCCGCCTGCCCCCAAATCGTTATATCCCCATTCTCTATTGATAGGTGACATTTGTGACTCACGGAACGACCAACACTGCCTCCAACCCCCTAAATATTTTTTTCGCCCATTTACATCCCCCACTGGGTTTTGGCGATGTTACCGACAAAATGCATTGTTGGAGATCTAGTAATCTTTAGAGACCGCCACGATGTGGAACAAACAAGAACCTGTATCGATGGGTGCTAGGTAAGTGTAAAGTGTACATGCCGGCGTCCCTGCCATCCCGAAACGAAGAGACGAAGTCCGGCGTATGCAGTTGTACAGGAAAGGCACGTCTGAGTCACTGTACGACTAACAAGCCTGTGGCTGGTTGCAGTCACTGCTTAACTGAATACACTTCGATGCGTCCAACTTTTGCTTAGCCCGCAGGCGGGCCCTTGCCGTGGAACTACACATCGGTGGGCTCGGATGGAGGTCGTCGCGCCTGTCCCTCGACGCGCAGTTTGCAGCTGTCTTCTCTCCTATTGTAACCTGATTTCCAGCTGCTTTTCCAGATGGTCTATTGTAAACCCAAGAGGAAGAGGTGTTCGACCATTTCAGACCCGTCCTCTCACCTTAGCTGTTTAGGCGAAGTCCAACATAACCTGCCCGATGTCGGCGAACTCGTCCGAGAAAGTTTCGTACCTTACTGTAGTAGCTAGAATAAATTAGTGACAAGTCCAGTAATCTATCTATCAGATCCAGGTGAGGGTGTCGGCCTCGGGGATGCATGCCAAAAACCAAGAAACAAAGGCCAAGTTGCGTGACTTGCTCCATAAGCCACGAGCTTGCCTTGCCTTCTGTGGCAAAAAGCTATATTTACTAACACTCTCAATCTCCACGAAGCAGTCGCGCGTAAAGTAACACGCATCAACTATCTCAAATGTGGCAGCGGCCACGCAGGCCCAACTGACACAAATGCTAGGCCTGAACACCCGCAGACTCTTCGCTGCCAAGGAATACAGCGGGGGCTACACCTTTCTGGTCAGGTGAGTTGCAGTTTCTGCTAGTGATTGGAAAACTCCCCAAGGACACAGGTGACCTTTCATCCTGTGTGCATGTGACGGTTGCGCCGGTTTAGCCGTAGATAAACAGTAGAGCATTGATCACACGAGTGGAGGTAGGAAGGAACCGTGGAAACCAAATATATAGAAAGATGTGAGCAACTCTTCCCCCACGGCAGACAAACAATAGCTTAGCAATGGAAAGACTCCCAACTATACTCTGCTTTGGAAATGCCCACGGTTGCATCGGTTACTGCTGAATCGAGGACGGCCTGCATATATTTCTCGTTTATTGCTATGCACAGACTAATGCATTATATCCACCGGTCTCCTGGCCATTTTACATAGTATTCCCCTTTTCCTTGGCCTCCGAGAGTCGTTCTAGTTGCTCTCAGGATCTCCGTCTCCTCCAGTTGCTCCTTATTGCGATGTCGCCGTCGCGTTCTAGTGGGGTGGGCGGAAGGAAATTTCTGTGACTCTCCAGACCGTTTTAGTAAACCGAGATTAGTGGTATGTTGGTAGTAAGTCGACGGCGAATGCCAGCGCCTTAATCCGAGAGCGAACAGAGACTGCGCTGAGATGTGCAAAATGCATCAGACAAATCAAATGAGAAATAGAGTACCGAGGGCTGCAGGCGGTCAAGTAGTTCGTTGCTCTGGGGCAATGGAAACTCCTTTTTCACCTTGATTTTGTTGATTGGCTTGAACTCTACCCGCGTGTGCTACTTTCTATCCTCTTTCCTCACCAGCACCGGTTTTTCCCAAACGCGCTAGTTTATGTTGAACCTGCTCTTTTCTTAGCAGTTCATTTGTTTGCCACTCAATTCCACCTTCAAGATATGGATATAGCTATTACAAACTTTAGACCTGCTCAGGGAATAAGCTCGATGCGGTGCATTGAGCGCGGAGCGGGTGGCCTGCTTGGTAGCTCTTCGTTATATAGTACATTTGAGAGATCGGTTGTCCACACTTTCGCTGTTCGCCGGGCATTAACTGGGAGGAATCCTTCAAAACTGCAGTCTTCATAAGACCGTCACGACGGAACGCACGTAGTGCTCCATCGTTGCCCGCAGTGCCTCTGCAGTGCGTACAAGCATGCTAGCTCCTTTCTTCTTAAAAACATGCTTCCATTAGCCTTAGTGTTGCGCATGCAAATGCGTTGGGAGGGACAAGAGGTTTACTCTCATTGTTTCCCGGCGCATACGCCACGACATTGTCGAACCTGCGCCCTTCACTGGGTTCACACACGACATCCCGCGGATTATGTCCTGGTGAACTGGTTCGACGTAAAAGTCCCGTATCATGGTAATGCGACCTAGTGCTGAATCGAGTTATCATTTTTCGTCCATGGGCTTGCCCGTTCTCGTTTCTGCCTGCCATCCGCAAAGTGCAGTCGCAGAGACTGCGACAACGAAAAGACAGACAAGCTGCACCCCCCCACCATAGTTCCATGCATCGGATCCACTTTCTAGCCCATGCCATGTACTTCTGGCAGCTCTTTACGACTAATACTAACTTTGCTAGAGCAGACTTCATCGGGAGTGCTGTTGGCACCTCTGTCAACCCCAGCAAGCCGCCGAACTTTACGTGGGGAACTTGGCGTTTCCCTGCTTGTTTTCTTATTTTCTCAGGCGGCACTGCTGGAGATGTAGCCTTGTAATTCTTCCGGTCTTTTCATGCGTCTACAATCTCTTATCGTGTGATGCTGCTTATTGCAAACGAAGCATATGCACCGCTCGGCATCCGCTCCCTGATTTCAGGATGCCACATTCGGTAGTTACTGTCGGATGGTGTTTGCTACCATGTTCTAAGCCGAGATTTCCTTCGCAGCCCGAATATTAATGGGATCCATAACTGGGTATTTCCAAAAGACTTTTCCTTCTGAGCGAGGGGCCGACCAACGACGTCCTGCGCAACCTCCACATCGAGGGGCCCGTAATACCTGGATGGTCGACAGAGGCAATCTTCATGGATGTTTTTGTGGTGATTCTCCGCCGTTTAGAGTGGATAAACAACTCCTTTTTCTACGCGAAAAGTTTCCCATATGTCCCTCACTGTAGCATGTAAGCAAATACAGACGCTCTATAAGTACATTCATAGGTAAAGCGTGAAGCAAAGGAAGCTTCTTTGGAGCTTCTCTATTTGCACGCGTGAGGCTGGCTTGTATTACCGTCCGCAGCGAGGTGCGCGGCAAGCCCACTTCAGGCAGCATCCTCCCAGCAACAACCTGAGCTCAACGCCCATAAGGCCTGAGGAAAGGGGGGAGGTCAGCTGCTTTTGCTAAACTCCTGCTTTAAGTCCTTCCCCACATGGCAGCTCGTTTCTGTCCATAATTAAGGCCACAGAGCAAGAGCGCTATAGTCACCTCCGCACCGGAGGGCATATCTCCGTCGACTATACAGGCGGAAGGAGGTTAAGTTTGTGACGAAGATTTTAGAATAATATTAAGGGGTTTTCTCCAAACTTTTTCCCACTAATAACCTTTATGCTCCAAGCAACCCCGTCGCGGCGACGGGTTCCGTCGCCAGTGGCGGACAAAGGGGCGCAGTCAACTGTAGCAAGGGCCCTCCAGCTTATTCGACGACTCTCTAGAGTTACACTAAAGAAAAAACACTTAAAATACGAGTTTCCAAAAGCATCTGACACCCTGAGCCCCGCGGTCCACGGGCCTGGGNTGACAAACTGGTGCCTAACACGACGTGCAGCGAACTTTGCTGCCACTACTACTGCAAGGCAACTCACATGCAAACACAACTGATGCCCCCTTTTGTGCACGGCTAAACACTCTATAGAAGCCTTTGCACTCACTGGTGGATGCATTGCCAGCCTGCACCCACCATATAAACACGCACCAACTCCACTTACACCACGCTACAGTCGGAGTTACCACGCTACACTACCGAAGCCCCCCTTCGATGCACGAACTAACACTGTGAAAAAACGATAGACAATTACATGACCCCCCGCATGGACCCAACTACAAGCAAGCGTCGCAAATCCTCCCACACCATGCTGCTTGTGGGGCGAAGTGGGCAATCGGGGGTGGGCTGGCTTGATGCGGCAGAGAGCATTTGGAACTTTTGCTAGCGAAAATGGCACCATAGAAAACAGCGTCAAGAAAAAAATAAAAGCAAAGTTAGCAAATGAAAGTAAACCGAAGAGAGTCAGCTGGACACGTTGGTGTACCTGTATATGCTAGATTGGCAATCGAAGCCATATTTCGGCCGTAGCAAAAGCGGAAGACTGAGCAAACCACCGGCACAGACCAAAAACAGTCAATTCGTTTTCTGACTGACAACTTTGTTCACTATGTGTACAATCTACGAGTTTGCTTTCGAGATTATTGTGGGGAAGAGTGCTTGGTGTATAGCAGCACTAGAATCACCGATGGTGCACGGTTGCAGCTGCCGTTGCTGGGCACCCCTGCATCGAGTGCGGGAGCCCGTCGCTGTTCCGAACTGTCTATTCGTGCAGGATCGGCAGGATCATTGCAACTTTTAATGTTTAAGCATCGATTTTTCCTTCAGGGACAACTTTCTTTCTAATCGCTCCATTGGGCACGATGGCAGCTGAAAGTGGGGTTGCCGGCAATCGCCCCACCGATGCCTCCCCAAAGAAGGGTGAGGAGATGACGCGTCGAGAGCATTGGGTTGCCTCAATCGGTTGCGCCCTCTCTGGAATGATGACTTTAATTCCATTCCAGTTTGTTGCTGTTATGTTGCCCGTTTTGTCAAACCACTTTCTGGATGGGAAGCAGCTCGGGAACTCCATGCTGGGTATGTACCAGCTGGTCTGCGTCATAGCTCTCCTTGTTATCCTCAAAATAGGAGCTCTTCACGGCTGGCTCATTCAGGGTGGTCTTGTGTTATCTCTTGTATGCATGGCGGCGTTCTCTCCGGCGTTCTTCTATGGACCTATCGCCTGCCGCATAGTGCTAGTTCATATTATCCTCGGTCTTCTAGGTGCGTGCAACGCGGCTCTGCAGGCTGCTGGATTTGCGAGGGCTGCAATTCTTCCAAGGAACTATGTAGGCACGACTTCTATAGGCCAAGCAACTGCGGGATTGGTGGCCTTCGTCGTCACTGCCATCCTTATGAACGGCGTGTTCGACATGGACAGCGAAAGCGACGTCAAGTGGTTCAGCAGCATTTGCTGCGGCATTTCTGTGGTTATGTGCATCGGTTCAATCCTGTACATGTATATGTTCCTAAATGCAAAAGTCTGTGTTCAATCTGTAAGCAATGCGTTGAGCGGCGGTTCTGATGGAAAAGCTCAGCAGGATGATACACCCACAATCGTAGCCGATCTTGAGGAGCCAAAGAGACGCCAAAATAGTGCATCAAACGGCGCTCTGGATGAGTCGCTGTTGCCCCCTCGACCATGGCTAACGATGATGCGGGGCTCTTTCTGGGAACTCCTCAGCCTGTTTCTTGTTTTCTTCATCACATTCTCCCTCTTCCCGAAGGTCGGCCCCGTTTCCTTCAATTTTGAGGGAAAAGGCCCATCCAAGATGGTGCTGCTCTTTGGCATGGAGTTTATTGGAGATTTCCTGGGTCGATCGTGTCTGCAACTGCCGAATTTGCATCCGATGTTCGGCTTCCTGTTCCTCTCCCGCAACGCTACGGTTGCCGCGTCTTTTCTTCGTTTCTTGTTTTATGTCCCGTTCTTCCTGGCAATGAAGATGGAAGACACTCCTTTTGTCAACAACTTTGCGTGGCTCATGATTATTCAGCTTCTGCTTGCCTTCACTCTTGGTTGGGTCGGCACCTTAACCCTCATCCACTGCTCCATGTCTGTTACTCGCTTGTCCGAGAAAGCGCGCATGGGGTCGCTCGCTACCATAGTGCTTGCCATTGCTATAGGCGTGGGTCTATACATTGCCCTGGCTTTTTAAAGCCACTTTTTATAGGTGCATACGAGCAGTTTGCTTCGGGTGAGCATTCGTGTGTAGTCGTTGCATTGTCAGTTTATCTGTTGGCACAGCAACGCTTGTTCAAACTCAAGGGTCTGCCCTCTTACTATGTTTGATACGTCAGTATTTGTTGAGATTTAGGCATTTGTGCATGAAAATGCGTGGTATGTGCGTTGCCTTGGAGTGGTGAACAGTTACACCCATTCATTCGAGTTCGCACAGGAGGGCCACCAAGTGTATAAACGATGGTGAAGTGGCGGCATACGCTATGCTGCTGTACAGCTTCCGCGAAGAATAGCGGACTCGCACCATTTTGAGTAAAGTTTTTTGGCGCTTTTTTGCGCGCATCTCCTTTCCCTTTTAAAACGATCGATGCAAATTCAGTTCTTGCAGGTGCGTACCTATTCCTTCCATGCGTAGTTTGTACAATATACTAGTACTAGTATGGATGCCATTCAGTTCGAGTGTGGACCTGGCGGCAGTTCTCTAGTCNAGCTATATGTTGCACCAGTTTCCTGTGGCACAGCCCAATATCAGCAGGCCGGCATAGTTTCTAACGCCAAATAGCGCTATGCGTACACTGTTCCGTTACGAGAGGATGCAGTTCCTCGTTCCTGGCCACGTGTGGTTTAGGTGACTGATGTTTAGTTTTGCCTAGAAGTTGGGCTGCACGCCACTAACAGCACTGCAGTTTCAGTATCGACGGTCGCCAAAGCCCCAAAATGCCTAAAAAATAAACGGAAAGAAATAAGTCCCATTCAACAACGAAACCGTTCGGCACAGCTCCTCCTCCGAAAAAACTCGTTTTCAAAAACGCTTCGCGAAACTTCGAAGTGGCAGCAGCTTTTGCTGCAGCCGAAGGAATGGCAACGGCCCCAGTTGGTGGTAGCATGGAAAAGAGCAGGCAAGTGACAAGAAAGCATAGGCATTCGCCTATATATTCTACACTTCTTGGCCTCCAGCCACCGCGACGTACCCCTTAACAGCAACTGCTGCTAATAATGCCTGCGGTGCAAACTCCTGCACCAGCACCGATGGCGTCGGCGGTAGCGCCAGTATCCACTGCAAGTGGTCTTCCAGCCCTGCATGCTGCTCCAAATTCAGAGCGCTCAGGCCCTACCTTACGGCGGAGTGTCTGCCCCTCTCGCTTCTCCCCCTGGTGTAGCGCCAGGACTAGTCTTTTGACCCGTGTCGGTCAGCCCTCCATAGCCCGAGTTTTGTGTCTCTTTGATGCCCTCTGATCTGTCTGGCTGGGAGGTTCGTTGCTGCCCTTCAGCTGTGGTCTCCTCACCCTCCTGATGTGCCTGCTGCTGTTGCAGCAGCAGCTGCAGCAAACAAAGACAGAAACGGTAACACCACTGACAATGGCTAAACGGGTCTCAACACAGGAAAAGGAAGGCGGTTGGAAGGAACGACGGAAGACGCAGGGGCAGGGGAACACATAATTCTATTTGTCACCTGCTGCACCGCAAGCAAATGATCGAGCTGAGACTTTGCGTGTCTTCCCGAGGCAGAGGACTTTTTCCGCTCCCTTTTGCTTGTGGCTGTCTGCAATCAACAAACAAATATACCGACCCAGAAACCCCATGATGTTCCCCTGGCATAACTATGACGTGCCCTGGCCCCGACGCAGTAGCAGCAATACCCGCAATAGTACAGCAGGCAAGCGCAGAACAGCGCATCTTCAAAAGGCTCACCCGCCATTCCGCTGCATCCTGCAGAGCCGCGACTTGCTGCTTGGCCACAAGCAGGGCCTTTGCCTTGTCAGCCGCGCTGAGAAGTGCTATATCCTCCAGCTTGAGGGAGAGCAAATCGCCCGTTAGAGATGGAGTCTCCCGTTGCTTTACCGGGACGCCCCTCTCCGGAGGAGGGGACGTGGAGAGTCCCCTCGATGGATGAGAACGCCCGTCAAGCGGGGGTCCCTCACCCGAGAGGTCTCCCGAGGAAGGAGGCCCCGGTCTCCACAGGCCTGTGGAGTCTCCCGCCCAGGAGTGGCCTCTTGAAGGCGGTGTAGAAGACCCATCCCATTGCTGCTGCTGGTGCTGGTGCTCTGACGGCCTAGAAGTCCCATCTGCGTCTTCTGTGCCCGTGCGCGATCCCCAAGAAGCCGTGCGGGGGCCCCCCGAGGGACCCCCAATGGCCCACTTAGGGGCTGCTGCTTTGCTGTGAGGGTCTTGAGAGGGCCCCCCCGCTGTGGAGCGTGTACCCCACTGAGGTGTCGACTTTCTGAGCTCCGCAGATCCCCTAGAAGGCAAGCGGTCATCAGGATGCTGTGAACTATCCTCTGCAGGTGCTCCTTCTGGTGCTGCTCTTGTTGCTGGTGCCGGAGATGTCCCTCCAGCGTCTTCCGCAGAACCCCCTTTGCGGGCATGCCCTTCAGAGGAGGCCTTCTGGGAAAGAACCTCTCTCTCTAGAGACGGCGAAGATGGCCGTGCTGCAGCCGAGGCAGGGCGGGGGACTCCCGAAGCAGCAACTGGAGAGGTTGCTGTTGCTGTACCTGATGCTGCAGGTGGGGAAGCGGGGGTGCCCCGGGCTCGAACGCCCCCGCTAGAGGCCGATGCAGGGGCCCCTACTACCGCAGCCCAATTACGCCTATGCGTAGGCCCTCGAGGGCCTTCTGACTGAGCCTCTACGCCCGCAATAGCCCCACTCGGAGTGGCGGGAGGAGGAGGAGGAGGCGGCGGGGGTTGTTGAGGTGGCTCTGGGATGTTCCATGCAGGACCCCCTGGAGTCCCCCCTTGTCTATGGCCTGCATCGCGGTAGCGAGCAACTCTACTCGGGGCAGCTGAAGGCGTCGCCACATGCAGTCCCAAACCCTGCAAAACCGCATTGGGGGTCCCTCCTCTTGTGTTCCTTAATGGGAGACAAATCCCCCCACGAGGGTGGGTTGCTCCCTGCTGCAGCTGATGCTGGCGCGACCAGCTGCTGGGAGTGGGTGGAGTCCCTGATACACCGCCTTCGGCCCCCCACTGCGGAGTTTGACCATCAGATGGCTGCTGGGGGGTCCTATGTGAAGCCACCATGCCTGTAGCTTGCGCGCTCCTGCTGCTGTTGCGGTTGCTGCTGGCGGCTCCACTGAAGGTCCAGTCACCAGAGCGTCCACGGATGAGCCTGGAAGGGCCGCTCTCCCCCACATCTTCCGACAAATCACTAACAACGGATGCCCGTACTTCCCCTCTCTCAACGCCGTCTCCTCCGTGGTACCGCTGCTGTTGCTCCTGCTGCTTCCCGGCAGGTGTAGGAGGACTTGTGGGCCCCTGCTGCCCTGTCAGTGCTGCAGCGTAGGAGCCCCCCGATGCTGGCATATCTTGTTGCTGATGCACTAGCTGCTGCTGTCCAAATTTTGAAGCAGCCGCTCCGTCACACCGTTCCCGAGGGCCCCTGGGGTCGGCGACGCTGCCTTTGCTACTGCTTTTGCTGCTGTTGCTGCTGCTTCGTCGTTCCTCATTGAAAGCTACAGCGTGCCTTGTCGCAGTCTGGTCACCACTGGGTCCTCCCAATGGAACGTAGTGGCTCCATCCAAAAGACCTCCTCGGCAACCCTCCAGCTTCTTTGGGTTCGATAGGACGGGGCAGCCCAACACCTGAATTTGCAGCGTATCCGCGGGTTTGCTGCGGTGGCTGCCCCCTCGCTGCAACCATGGGCGAAAATGCTGCGATATGGCGGCCCTGCTGATAACCAGAGGCGCCCCCAGGACCCAACGGGTACCCCTGGCGTGGCATCCCTCCGTGCATGCGTCTCCTCCCGATTCCTCCGGCAGGCGACCCCTCTCCAGCCGTTGCACCAGCGGCAGAAGGCGAGTTGCCATCTTCCCCACGCCACTGAGAAATGCCGCTTGGCCCCATGGGGACTCCCGCTGCAGCCGATGACGGTCCCTCCAAGGAAGCCCCAAGCAAGGTCGCCTGGGTTGAGAATGGCCGCGTCGACTGCCAGTAAGGGTCTCGACTAGGGGGCAGCGCATGCATGGGGTGATGCTGCTGCAGATGCTGCAACATCAGGTGGTGGTGCTGCTGGTGCTGTAGGGAGCTTCTCCCTCCGCCAGCCCTATGGCGCATGAGAGAAAACGGATGGGATCTCCTAAGGCGGTCATTGTAAGATCCCCGGGAACCTCGTGGGGCCCCCTCTCCCCCCATCCTATGCCCTCCTCCCCGAGTATCCCACGAGGTGCGCCCAAGGCTGCATGCACTTCGAGGTGACCCTATGGACGGTGGACCCCCAGCGGCTCTGACATCATGTGCGTAGCTGCCCGCGCTGCTATTTCGTCTACATCCCCTTGTGCAATATGGAAGGAGTACTTGAATTGTAATGGCTGCTTCCGCTGCTGCTGCGGCCTCGATAGGGAGGACTGTTGCCTCAGGAACTCCCGATGTATGCGCTGTCTGGACCCCTACCCAAGCTTCCTCCGCACCCCCAACCGAAGCTTCGCTGCTATTTGATGGAGGAGCAGCATTTTCCTCCGTTCCTGCTGCTTGGGTAGCATTCGGATGGCTACATATGCAAAGACGAGAGCCAGAGGCATTCAGAGATACACATGCGTGGTGGATCCCCCCTTTCCTCGCCGCTCCGGGAGAGGCCCCGGTGTTGTTCCCTTCCCCTGGTGTCTTGCATAAAAGCTGACAAAGAGACAAAAGACCCCTCAATTCCTCATCAGCAAGCTGCAGATTAATTTTGTGCCCTGACTCATCTTGGTGTTGATTGTGGTGCTGCCGTTCCTGTTGCTGCTCCTCCTGTTGTCGGGAAAGTGAATGATTAGCCGTTGGGCGGGGGCAAAGCGCAGACCCCTCAAATCCCGGAGATCTGGCAAGCCCCTCCTGCGTGGGCCCTTCAGGGCGCTCACCATCATCGGTACCCTCAGCTATACTATCTTGCGACTCTGCGGAGCCGGATGCCCCTTGAGGACCTTGTGAAGAGATTTGCGGATGCCCAGACTGTTGCGACGGACTTTGCTGATCACACGCTTCAACCAGGCCCCCCGTTTTAGAATGAAGGCATTTTAGGAATTCCGCATACGGGTCTCTAGTGGGGCAGGGTACCCTGTCATCTTCGAGGGCCGCCCGAGGATACTGTGAA
>NW_013571923.1:16890-21655 GCF_000499745.2 Eimeria mitis
CTTCAACCAGGCCCCCCGTTTTAGAATGAAGGCATTTTAGGAATTCCGCATACGGGTCTCTAGTGGGGCACGGTACCCTGTCATCTTCGAGGGCCGCCCGAGGATACTGTGAGGGCCCTCTGTTGAGTCTGAGGAGGATTAGCGGCCTGATCGGCGGCTCTTGCGTTTGTTCATGTCGAAGCCTCTGGAGATAGTTGTAGGTGTTCTTAAACACCAGGGACTGAAAGGCCCCTCTGTCGCCCCGTTGCAGCACTGCCGTGAGAGTGGCATGTCCCCTCTTTAGAGCATCCACCAGCCTAATGAAGGCGGGCTCGCTAACACTTCGACCCAAATTGTTTGTATTCAAAAGAGGATCCACTACATTGATGCAACGAAGTGTAAAAGCTCCAGCACTGCCAGAACGAGGCGCCGGACGCGAATGGTAAGGAGGAACAAAGGGACCCCCAGAAGAGCCCCGCCCGCTTGGCTGAGACCAACGGCTCATTGGTGTCGTTGGGGCGCTGCCGCGCCCACCGCAATTGCCGCTGCTGTGATGAGCAGTGGGGGAGCTGGGTTCTGGCATTCCAAAAGCCGGCCCGCTCCGGGAAGTCCCTGAAAAACGCGACGGGCCCCCCATGCCTCCATAGCACATGCGGAACCTGCACCAAATACCAACAGCAACAGCCCCCCATGGAAGCTCATACTTGTTTCGAGGTCTGTGTCGCCAACCAAAAGCAGACAAACTAGAGATGTGATGACAAAGTGGAAGAAAAACACATACAGAGGAGGCAAACAGAAGCACAGGACACCATACCCATTTCCATCACTCGGCACCCACGCCCCCACGCCACAAGGGCAAGCCCTCCCTAACAAAAGAAATGTAGAAAAACCATATGCATCCCCCGACACGTATGCAGGCACCCTTCATTCTTCTTTGTCACTCCCCAGCATACATGGCTTTGTGCCTATCGTGGGTGCCAAATATGCATGTGTGCGTATCCGTGACGTTGGTTTGTCCTCGTACTTGGATACAATATCACACTCACCGTCTCCTGCATTCTTCTACAAAGGCAAAGTTCGCGATGCACTTGCAAGCGTGTACCGNTATCACACTCACCGTCTCCTGCATTCTTCTACAAAGGCAAAGTTCGCGATGCACTTGCAAGCGTGTACCGTGACAGTTTCCCTCGAGAATCCCCTATCAGGGTGGATGTGCTGAGAGACGAATGCCAGACGTTCAAGTCGCGGATCACCGTCTCTCTGGATGCCGCTGCTCTGCTCTGAAATCTCTATTAGCTCATTCAAGAATGGCATCTGTTGAAGCTGCAACTGTTGCTGCTGCGGCTCACATCCCTGCTGCTGCATCTGTTGTAGGAGCAGCATGTGCTGCTGCTGTTGCTGGTTAGCGAGGCGCAACAACCACAAGGGAAGAGGCCCCGCCGCAGTGGCAGCAAATGCTGCCCAATCAAAGCTAGAAAAGTAGGAGAGGAATGCCTGAAGGACTTGAAGGGGACTTTTAAGCTTTGATGGCGGGAGACAGGAAAACAGATGCCAAACCAGCACCTCCAGGCAGTACGATGCCAATAGGCCAGATCGGCTTCCAAGTAAATGACTCTCGTACGCCATCCANTCACTCTCAAAACCTCAACGCAAATGCATCTCGCAGCAGCAGGCTGCTGGGAAGCAGCCACAGGAAGAATGAACAAAACGGCAACACGCCGAAGAAGCAGCAGCAGAAAACACAAACCGCTCAAGATATCGGCATTCTGAATTCAGCACAGCAAAGCTTCCACTCTCAGCCAGGCACACCAGAGACCCTCCGCCCTTCCGAAGGGCGTCCATATACATAGATTAGAAAGTGCAGCCTGACGCAGCAGGCATCAACCCCAAGGGGTTTCAATGACACCATAAAATGCCGGTGCAGTCCCCGACACAGAACCCCTGCTCCAGCAAAAAGGAATCCCTCTCACCTTGACGAGAATCACTGAGCGCTTAAAGAGGTGAAAACGCCCAATGCGACGATCGAGGAGTTCAAGCAGGACTAAAGAACAGCAGCCTCCCACCTGCGCAGCAAAAGGCAAGGTGACGTACAGACATAACAAACAGAGCTTCGACGCCCTTTAGGCATCCTTCTCTTCTCGTTTCAGCACATGTAGTCCCTCTCTATGCTCCGGTTTCGCGACCACTATCCGTGCGACCCTCAGCCCCGGCCTGGTTTCAGGTTTCCGTTCTGCGTTCGCTGCGTCATAGGGCCTCTCACTCACTTTGTTAACCGACAAATCCACAGCCAGACTGTCAACTTCAAGNTCGCTGCGTCATAGGGCCTCTCACTCACTTTGTTAACCGACAAATCCACAGCCAGACTGTCAACTTCAAGCTTCAAAATCTTCACGTCTGCCTTCACCAAGTGTACGTTCCGAATGCGAGGCCCCCTGGAGCCCCGTGTGCCAGAGCCAGTGCTCTGAGGGCTCCCTGTTCCGACGGGATCCCCACTGGCTGGGTCTGAGGCCTCCCTCCGTGATTCAACCTTCAGGTCACCTCGTCTAAATCTGAGGTGGAGATACACCAGAAAAGCTTCGCTTTCTTCTTCACCCTCTACCACCCCCGTCTCTGGAGAAAATGTTATAACGCCGACATCTAAATCTCCATCGGGCAGGTAAGTGAGCAAAGGAAAAGAACCGTAGCGTAGAACAGCCACACATATGTCGGACAGGCATCGCACACTGCTGATAGGGTCGCTAGAGCCAGTATTGCTGCTATTAGTACTGCTGCTGCTGCTACTGCTGCCGCTTGATACGTTGCATTCGCTGCTGTTCTCGTNTTGCTGCTATTAGTACTGCTGCTGCTGCTACTGCTGCCGCTTGATACGTTGCATTCGCTGCTGTTCTCGTGCGCCTGGGCGGCGCTAGGGCTTAAACGGCTGCTGCTACTGCTGGGTTCATTCGACGAAGCATGCAGTGAAGAAGAAAACAGGGCTGCCCTCTCGACCTCGAAACTGGACGACGACGATGGTGCTTGGCGCCACTCAGGAGCTGGTGCTGCAACTTTTGCAGCTGCTCCCATTAACGCTGCTCCTGCGGCGGTGGGTGAAGGGGATGAAGAAACCGAGAAAAAAGAAGAGGGCGAGTCAGTGCGCGCGCGGCAGCAGCTTAAAGTTCCTCTGCAGAGACGCCTTTCGTGCTCCTGTTGTTCCTGCTGCTGCTGAGGTTGACTTTCTTGTTGCGGTTTCTTCTCTTCATCATGCTCACGCTCCAGAACCTCGGGAGCCAGATCCACTGTATCTGACTCCAAGCAGTGTCGCTCTCTAGAGGGCTCCTGCTCCTGACTGCCTGTTGGGTTTTCTCCTTGCGGCTCTTGCTGCTGCTGACCGTCACACTGCCCTTCCCGTAGCGTCACCTGTGGCGGCCGTTCCTCTTGCAACTGCTCCGGCGAGAGCGAAGGATTCTGCTCTTGCTGTCCCTGCTGTTCTTCCTCCCTACTTTGCTGTGAGTGCTGCCGCAGTACGTGTTGCTGCTGCTCCTGCAACTCCTGTTGCTGCCGCCACAGGACCCTAAAATCTGCGAAGGCCTCGAGAATGGCAGCGCGAAGGTGCTCAAATGCCTCCGCCCGAACCCTCGACCGCTCCTCATTAGGGCCTGAGCACCGCACACACACATCCACGCAGGCTTCGATAGTTGTGTTGTTCTAAGAAGGACGGAGTCCGTTGCTGCACTGTTCCCTTCTTCGCAGTCTGCTCCAGAGGCTACAAAGGAAAGTACCGAGGGCAGAAATGAAGTCGTCCGCAAGAGCATCAAATTCAGGTGGCACCGGCGGCAGCTCCATCGCTGCTGCTGCTGTTGCTGCTGCTGCTGCGGCTGCTGCGTCAGCAGCTAGTGCTGCTGGTGTCACAGCTGAAGGAGGGGGGCGCCGAAGGCTCTACCCCTCATGGCTTTTTGAGGTATTACTGATGACTGGAAGTCCACACTGGCAAGGATATACAAGCAACAGCAGCAGTGCCAGTAGCAGCGGACGACAGCCAGCTCCACCCCCGACGCTCAGAGTGAGGGGGGTCCGTCGACACTCTGCAGAAGAAGTAATATGCTCGTGACTTTCGAATTCCTCGTTTAAAGCACATGAATAAATTATCCCAGCTGCTGTTACTGCTCACGCTGCAGTACCTGCCGCAGCTACTGCGGCGCATGCAGTTGCTGCTCGACTGGAAAATAGCCAGGGGTAGATCGTCCCTATGTCTGCTGATAATTAAGGGCCCCTAGGTAACAAGAAAGTCAATGAAAATGCGTGGAAAATCGGGTCATCAAAGATGAGGGCCCCCCACCCCCCCGAATAGGCTGCTGCTCGGGGCCTGCGTAATTCAGCCACAGCGGCTGCTTGCTCCGGTAGCTGTTGCTCACGCTGCAAGTAGTGTCTCGAGAAGCGTAATAACCCAAGAGCAGCTGACATTCTTCCCCTGTCCCCAGGCCTACTAGGCGTTAAGCTCAGGGCCTTGGGTTTGCGGGGAGGAGGCAACCTGATACGGGGTTGCCGCGCACCTGGCTGCGGCTCGTTATACAAGCCAGCCTCACGCTTGCACACAAGGAAGCTTCCAGGGAGCTTCCTTTACTGCATGATTCATCTCTTACTACACTTATGGAGCGTTCGTATTAGCTTACTTGCAAGCTACCAAGGCCAAGTGAAAGTTCGTGCTCTATCTGTAGGCAGATCACTTGACACCTGCACCATTTCACGGTCTCCCTACTTCATTATTATAGGCGCTGCTCATCTCACTACACTCGTATAAAAAGATTAC
>NW_013571924.1:0-1491 GCF_000499745.2 Eimeria mitis
GTTTAGGGTTTAGGGTTTAGGGTTTAGGGTTTAGGGTTTAGGGTTTGTGTATAGACTTTGAGGACTTTGACTTGGTGGTTGCGATGGATAAACAAAACCTCCGAAACCTTTTGGTGGTTTGTCCCCCAAACCACAAACATAAAATTAAACTTCTATTGAGAGACTATGCCCCCCACTGCGGCACAGAAGAAGTCCCAGACCCGTAAACCCTAAACCCTAAACCCTAAACCACCGTAAACCCTAAACCCTAGAGTTTATAGTTTGGGGGGGACTGTGTAAACCCTCAAAGTTAGAAATAGAAACACAAAATTAAACTCCTTTTGAGAGACTGTGCCCCCCACTGCGGCAGACCCGTAAACCCTAAACCCTAAACCACCATAAACCCTAAACCCTAAACCCTCAAGTTGATAGTTTAGAGGGTTTGTGCAGGACTGGTGTGTATGTACACCGCATAGTTATGTAGGGTTTAGGAATTAGGGTTTAGGGTTTAGGGTTTAGGGTTTGTGTGTGTTGCAGGTACTATGAGGGGGGGCATCTTAATGTATTTGATTTAATAGAGAAGGGAGTTGAGGGTCTTATAAAAAAAGAAAATATATCTGCGTAGAAACCCTAAACCCTAAACCCTAAACCCTAAACCCTAAACCCTTATAAATAAAAATACCTATAACAACAACTGCTTGCTACATCGCGTACACTTCTGTACTTATCCCGGCACAAACCCTAAACCCCAAACCCTAAACCCTAAACCCTCGTCTCTGGCGAGCAAGGGTATTAGCAGCAACTGTCCTGTGGCCGGGCTAAACCCTCGAATTTGTTTAACCCTAAACCCTAAACCCTAAACCCTAAACCCTGAATTTGGCGTTCCCTCGGGGTCCTCTTCAAACCACCACTTTTCGTTAAACCCTAAACCCTAAACCCTAAACCCTCGCGGCCCCAGGCCCCCTATATTCGCTGTAGAGAAATCTATATAAGAAGATCTGCTTAGGGTTTAGGGTTTAGGGTTTATACATAAACCCTAAACCAGAGTCAGTCTGTAGCGAGGAGGAGGTTTACTAAAGAAATACAGTCCCTGCATCCCTAAACCCTAAACCCTCAACCCTAAATAAGGGTTTTAGGGTTGCGCAGTGTATATACACTGCATGCAGGCGCTTACTGAGGGCCCCATAATAAGAAACCCTAAACCCCCCAAAGCCCCAAATCTAGCAACGCATGCATGCATGCATGCATGCAGCGCATGCAGCGCTGAGCTGCATACATAGACACATGCATGCATGCATGCATGCATGCATATATCTATATATCGACGCATGCATGCATGCATATATCTATAACATACACGCATGCATGCATGCATGCATCTATAACATACATACATACATGCATGCATGCATGCATCGATACCACACACGCATGCATGCATGCATGCATGCATGCATGCATGCAGTTTATTTGTTGAGTTTATGGGGGAAGAAAAGCCCCAAATCAGTTTGT
>NW_013571924.1:1730-2149 GCF_000499745.2 Eimeria mitis
CCCTAAACCCTAATTCTATGTATTACCCTCACCCCCCAACCCCCAAACCCTAAACCCTAAACCCTAAACCCTAAACCCTCACCGTCATCATATACCACACAGGCAAGGCGGTGACGGCGATGCTAAACAAATTCCAGTAGTATAGCCTGGCTCGATCGGCCTCAAGCATATTGGGCTGCGGGGGCCACACACAAACCCTAAACCCTAAACCCTAAACCCTAAACCCTAAACCCTAAACCCTTGGGTCCCCGGCACGCAACAGGTGTAAGCGGTGGGATGGCGTCTCCTCTTCTGCTTCCTGTCTGGGTCTTTGTGTCTCTTTGCTGGGGACAGTCGATCCCCAGGGTTTAGGGTTTAGGGTTTAGGGTTTAGGGTTTAGGGTTTAGCCGTACACGCCGCCAGAAGCGATCCCTAGTGAA
>NW_013571924.1:2249-2797 GCF_000499745.2 Eimeria mitis
GACCCTAAACCCTAAACCCTAGACCCTTGGGTCCCCGTCACGCAACAGGTGTAAGCGGTGGGATGGTGTCTCCTCTTCTGCTTCCTGTCTGGCTCTTTGTGTCTCCTTGCTGGGGACAGTCGATCCCGAGGGTTTAGGGTTTAGGGTTTAGGGTTTAGGGTTTAGCCGTACACGCCGCCAGAAGCGATCCCTAGTGAACTGCGGCAGCGGCAGCTGCAGCCGCTTAGCTCTTGAGAGGAAAAGCATCAGAGCAGCAGCAGCAGCAGCAGCAGCAGCAGCAGCAGCAGGAGCGGGAGGAGCAGCAGCAGCAGCAGCAGGAGTTGTTGTGTACGCTGGTGATGGAGTGCTGCTGCATGCATGCAGCAGCTCTTCTTCTCTCAAAGAAGAAGTTTTATATGTAATATAAAAATAAAATAAAATATATATAAAACAAAAACAAACAAAAACAAAAACAAAAACAAAAACAAACAAAACAACAACGCCTGGGGCTAGCAGCTGCTGAGTAGGGCTGCTGGGCGCCTCTTGCTGCCGATTGGGGGGGGGGGGGG
>NW_013571924.1:2853-3308 GCF_000499745.2 Eimeria mitis
TTTTATAAATAAACTATTATATTTTGTTTATATTCGTAAAAAAACCCTAGAACGGCAAACAAACCCTCAGCAGCAGCAGCCTCCGATTAGGGAGCAGCAGCAGCAACAGCTGCTGCAGCAGGAGCGGCCGCAGCAGCAGCAGCAACAGCAGCAACAGCAACAGCAGCAGCTGCTGCTGCTAGCCCGTGTATTTTGTTGGCTTAATAAAAGATTAGGGTTTGAGAGAAGCCATCAAAAGGATCCCTGGTTCATCCCCTTCTCTAGGGTTTAGGGTTTAGGGTTTAGGGTTTAGGGTTTAGGGTTTGGGGGCGACGCAGCATATATTATAACTCTGCTTTTGCCTCTCTCAGGCTACCTTCTTGCTTCCTGCTGCTTCTTCTGTTTATCACCAGCAGCGCTGTTGATGCCGCTGCGGCTTCGGCCGCCAACAGGCGGTGTTTTGTAGCATCACCACA
>NW_013571924.1:3408-3882 GCF_000499745.2 Eimeria mitis
GGGGGCGACGCAGCATATATATTAACTCTGCTTTTGCCTCTCTCAGGCTACCTTCTTGCTTCCTGCTGCTTCTTCTGTTTCTCACCAGCAGCGCTGTTGATGCCGCTGCGGCTTCGGCCGCCAACAGGCGGTGTTTTGTAGCATCACCACACCAGCAGCAGCAGCAGCAGCAGCAGCAGCAGCAGCAGCAGCAACAGCAGCAGCAGCAGCAGCAGCAGCAGCAGAGGTTTCGCCTGCAGCAGCTATCTGTCTTCTCTTGCTGCAGATGAGGCCACAGCAGCGAGCCGCTGCTGCGGCTCCGACTTGTCTTTTTTTCTGTCTCTTTTTCTGTCTCCTTTTCTGTCTCCTTTCTTCTCTTTGTGTTGCTGCTGCTTCTAGCCCCTCAGCTGACACAACAGCAGCAGCAGCAGCAGCAGCAGCAGCAGCAGAAGCAGCAGCAGCAGAAGCAGCAGCAGCACCAGAGGGAAAAGCAGC
>NW_013571924.1:3982-4218 GCF_000499745.2 Eimeria mitis
GTTTCGACTGCAGCAGCTATCTGTCTCCTCTTGCTGCAGATGAGGCCACAGCAGCGAGCCGCTGCTGCGGCTCCGACTTGTCTTTTTTTCTGTCTCTTTTTCTGTCTCCTTTTCTGTCTCCTTTCTTCTCTTTGTGTTGCTGCTGCTTCTAGCCCTTCAGCTGACACAGCAGCAGCAGCAGCAGCAGCAGAAGCAGCAGCAGCAGAAGCAGCAGCAGCACCAGAGGGAAAAGCAGC
>NW_013571924.1:4318-4564 GCF_000499745.2 Eimeria mitis
AAGCAGCAGCAGCAGCAGCAGAAGCAGATACAGCAGCAACAGCAGCAGCAGCAGCAGCAGCAGAACATGATGTAGAGGGACTGAAGCAGCTGCTGAGTGAAGCAGCAGCTGTCGAGGAGGAGACAGAAGACAAGAGCCTCGTTCCTGCTGCTGCTGCTGCTGCTGCTGCTGCTCCTCTCAATGCCGGCAACAAACCCCGCCGACTCATGTACGCATACACCCCAAAACCCTAAACCCTAAACCCTA
>NW_013571924.1:4664-5174 GCF_000499745.2 Eimeria mitis
ATGAAGCAGCAACTCTCGAGGAGGAGACAGAAGACAAGAGCCTCGTTCCTGCTGCTGCTGCTGCTGCTGCTGCTGCTCCCCTCAATGCCGGCAACAAACCCCGCCGACTCATGTACGCATACACCCCAAAACCCTAAACCCTAAACCCTAATCTGTGTCGCTGTCGATTGGTAGCTGTTGGCAGTCTGTAAAGGTTTGATCCGTTGGTGGGGTTGTTGTTTCTCTGTTTTTATTTTTTTTGTTTTTTTGTTTTTTTTTTATTTTTTTATTTTATTTTATCTCCTCTCCTCACACTGTTATTATTTATTTGTTGTTTGTTTTTTTCTTTTTTAATATTTTTTATTTTTTCTTTCTGTCTGTGTTCTTTTTTTTTCTGTTGTTTATATTGCTTCACTGCTGCTCCAACTTCCGCTGCTAACTCCTCCTGCTGCTGCTGCTGTTGCTGCTGCTGCTGCTGCTGCTGCTGTTGCTGCTGTTGCTGCTGCAGGGCAGCAGCAGGAGCTGGCTTGA
>NW_013571924.1:6133-6320 GCF_000499745.2 Eimeria mitis
TATATATATTCTATGGTGTGTACAGACAAGCCCTTCTCCTGGACCTGGTATGTATGGCAGCTGCCTACAGTTGACGAGCAGCAGTACCCAGAGTTTCAGTTGGTTGCTGATGGTTTAGAGGGTTTAACAGGGGGCCCCCCTGGTTCCCCAGTGCGTGTGGGTATGGATGGGGGGCCCCCCCGGGGGG
>NW_013571925.1:0-2356 GCF_000499745.2 Eimeria mitis
CAGCAGCAGCAGCAGTGATGGAATCAAATTAAATCAAACAGAAGGTTCATACGATTCGGCTTGTTGCTGCAGCAGCAGCAGCAGCAGCAGCACTGCAGCAGCAGAGCTGCAGCAGCAGAGCTGCAGCAGCAGAGCTGCTGCAGTCACTGTGCAGCGAAGGCGGCTCTGCTGCTGCTGCTGCTGCTGCTGCTGCTTGAGCTGCAACAGCAACCCTAGCTGTTGTTGCTGCTGTAGCTGCTTGCAGGGGTAGCAGCAGCAGCAACAGCATCTGCTGCTGCTGCTGCTGCTGCTGCTGCTGCTGCTGCTTCTACAAGTATCTCTGTTGAGCATGCTCCTGTGCAGCAGCAGCAGCAGATATACGTGTCACTGTTGCTGCTGCTGCTGCTGCTGCTGCTTCTGCTGCTGCTGCTGCAGGACTCCTGCAACGCAGGCACGTTTTCCTTTCGTTTTTTCTTCTGCTGCAGCTACCACTGCTACTGCTTCTGCTGCTGCTGCTGCTGCTCCTGCTGCTGCTCCTCCCCCTCCTGCTCCTGCTGCTGCTTCTGCTGCTGCTGCTGCTGCTGCTGCTGCAGCTCTAGAAACCACTGGGGTTCCTTAAGCCACTTCGGTTTGTTTATGTGGTAGCTACTGCTTCTGCTGCTGCTGCTTCTGCTGCTTCTGCCGCTGCTGCTGCTCCTCCCCCTCCCCCCCCTCCTGCTGCTGCTGCTGCTGCTGCTGCTGCTGCTGCTGCAGCTCTAGAAACCACTGGGGTTCTTTGAGCCATTTGGGTTTGTTTACGATTGCGGGGAGAGGCAGCATAGCTGGGGGGGTTATATGCTGCAGCTGTCTGTACACCTCATCGTTGCATCTGTGTAGTTCTTTTATTAAATTAAAACAAAACATATCTTCTTCTTCTTCTGCTGCTGCTGCTGCTGCTGCTGCTGCTGGTGGTTGTGCTGCTGCTGCTGCTTGCGGTGGTTCTATAGATGGGTCTATTGCTGGTGCTGCTGCTGCTGCATCTGTTGCTGCTGCTGCTGCTTGTGTTGCTGCTGCTGCAGCAGCAGCAGAGGTGTTGAGGTGCAGCAGCAGCAGCTCGTCGCTGCTGCACTGCTGCCTATATAGCTTCGCAGCATCGAAGCAAATCCAGCCCCGTGTCTCTGCGTCTGTCTGCTGCATGTGCTGCTGCCAGAGCTTGCTGCTGCGGCTCCTGCTGCTGCTCTGCTGCAGCAGCAACCCCACCACTAAAACACCATTAAACACAAACGAGCCGTATATTAGTTTGTGGCTCAGAGGCAAACAACCCCATACAACACGAAAACCACGCAGCTGCTGCAGCAAACCCATATCCTGCTGCTGCTGCTGCTGCTGCTGTTGCTGCTGCTGTTGCTGCTGCTGCTGTTGCTGCTCTTGCAGCTGATGTTCAGGCTGCTCTTGCTGCTCCTGGAGTTGGTCTTGCTGTTGCTGCTGTTGCTGCTGCGGTTGTTGTTGTTACTGTTGCTGCTGCTGCTGTTGCTGCTGCTGCTGTTGCTGCTGCTGCTGCTGCTGTTGCTGCTGCTGCTCAGTCCGGTAACCTGGCTGCTGCTGCTGCTGCTCACAAGTGCGGGGCACTGCAGCAGCAGCAGCAGCAGCTGCTGCTGCTGCTGTTCACTAGCCGGGCCCCCTCACAGAGTCCGAGGCTTCTTAGTTGCTGCTGCTGCAGTTGCTGCTGCTGTTGTTGCTGCTGCTGCTGCGGTGTATGCTGCTGCTGGTTGCGTGCTACTGCTGCTGCTGCTGCTGCTGCTTGGGTGCCTCTATAGGCCACCAGGAGCAGCAGCAGCGGTGAATGCTAAACTATTAAAACCGCAGCAGCAACTGCAGCAGCAACTGCAGCAGCAGCAGCAGCAGCAGCAGCAGCAGCACGTGAAGGTTTACTTAGTATAAATAAAAAATAAAAAAATAATATTTTACATTATATGCCTCCGCAAAATAACTAATAGAAGAGAGGAGATATATATAAGATGTCTTCTGCTGCTGCTGCTGCTGTTACTCACAGCAGCAGCAGCAGCAGCAGCAGCAGCAGCAGCATGCAGCAGCAGCGGCTGCTGCTGCGGCTGATGCCGCAGCTGCTGCGGCTGCAGCTGCTGCAGCCACTTCTGCTGCAGCAGCACGAAGCTGTCTAACAAATATTTTATCTTTTATTTAGCTTGCATGCGCAGATACACAGCAGCTGCTGCTGCGTCTGTCTCGCCGTATCTGCCACTGCAGCAGCAGCAGCAGCAGCAGCGGCAGCTGCAGCAGCAGCTGCAGCAGCTGCAGCAGCAGCAGCAACCACTTCTGTTGGGTTCGCTGCAGTGTCTGTTTGTCCTTTGTTGCTGAGTTGGTCGTTTTATATATTTTA
>NW_013571925.1:3179-3798 GCF_000499745.2 Eimeria mitis
TTATTTATATTCTATCTGTCTCCTTTTAGTTTATTTCTGTCTCCTTTTGTCTTTATTAATTATAATAATATATTTATTTATTTTTTGTTTTTTGTCTCCTGTCTCTCTCTCTATCCAAAAAGACAGCAGCAGCAGCAGCCGCATAGCGGCCCCCCTGCATCTCCCCCCCCCGCAACCGCAGCAGCAGCAACAACCGCAGCAACTGCAGCAGCAGCAGCAGCAGCAGCAGCAGCAGCAGCAGCAGCAGCAGCAGCAGGAGGATGGCGCTGCTAGTTGAGTATGATAGAGAAGGCTGCGTGCTGCAGCAGTGGCTGCTGCGGTGGGGTTGTTGTTATTCTGTGGGGAGAAACACCAGCTGCAGCATTGTGCTGCCGCATATATCTATATCTAGGAAGCATGCGCTGCTGCTGCTGCTGTTGGTGGTGGTGGTGCTGCTGCTGCTGTTGCTGCTGTTCTTGTGGTGGTGCTGATGCTGCTGTTGCTGCTGCTGCTGCCTTTCTCTCCTTCGGTGAAAACCCAAATAACTATCAACTTATACACTGTCAGTCCCTGCTGCTGCTGCTGCTGCTGCTGCTGCTGCTGCTGTTGCTGCTGTTGGTGGTGGTGGTGCTGCTGCTGC
>NW_013571925.1:4007-4287 GCF_000499745.2 Eimeria mitis
TGCAGTTGCTGCTGCTGCTGCTGCTGCTGCTGCTGCTGAAGTTTAAGTGTCTCCTGTCTCCTTTTCTGCTGTCTCTTTGGGGTGTATGTACAGCTGATGCGCAGCAGAAGGGCTCAGAGGTGCTGCGGCCCCGCAGCTGTTCGCCTCCTGCTGCTGCTGGGAGGAGACGATCCCGCTCCCCACACAGACACAGCAGCAGCAGCAGCAGCAGCAGCAGCAGCAGCAGCAGGAGCGCTGAGGCAACGAAGAGAGATGCTGCTGAGGAGACAGCACTGCCTAG
>NW_013571925.1:4545-5439 GCF_000499745.2 Eimeria mitis
AGCAGCAGCAGCAGCAGGAGCGCTGAGGCAACGAAGAGAGATGCTGCTGAGGAGACAGCACTGCCTAGGAAGCGCAGCAGAAGCCCTGATAGAGACACAAGCTCTCGGCCTGCTGCAGCAGCAGCAGCAGCAGCAGCAGCAGCAGATAGAGGAGGCAGCAAACCCTTGTACATGAGGATGCACAGCCAGACATCTGACACCAACAGCAGCAGCAGCAGCAGCAGCAGCAGCAGCAGCAGCAGCAGCAGCAATGCGAGGCGTCGCAGCCGCTGGACGCGTCGGTCTTCATCCCCAGACTCCACGAACCCCAGCAGCAGCAGCAGCAGCAGCAGCAGCAAAAGCAGCAAAAGCAGCAGCAGCAGCAGCAGCAGCAGCAGCAGCAGCAGCAGCAGCAGCGGGAAAAAAAGCTCAGAGTCAGATGAAGGGTTAAATGCCTTATTGATGAAACTGGCGGAAGCAAAGAAGAAAAGAGAGACAGAAAAAGAGCAGCAAAGGAGACACGAGCAAGCAGCAGCAGCATGCTGCTGCTGCTGCTGTTGCTGCAGCAGCAAATGCTGCAGCAGCTAATGTTGCTGTTATTAACGCAGCACTAGCAAATGTTGCTGCTGCTGCTGCTGCTGCTATGCCTCCTATTACTCCTGCTGCAGCACTGCCAGCAGCAGCAGCAACAGGAGCAGCAGCAGCAACAGCAGCAACAGCAGCAGCAGCAGGAGGATCAGGTCTGAGTGTACAGGAGAAGCGGCGTTTGCTGTGGGGTAAGAAGAAGCCTAGCGACCAGCAGCAGCAGCAGCAGCAGCAGGACGAGCAGCAGCAGCAGCAGCAGCAGCAGCAGCAGCAGCAAGACAGTGAAGCAGCATCAGACCCTAATAAATACTCGCTCTCCTTCAGCAGCGA
>NW_013571925.1:5696-6227 GCF_000499745.2 Eimeria mitis
GCAAGACAGTGAAGCAGCATCAGACCCTAATAAATACTCGCTCTCCTTCAGCAGCGACACAGAAAAAAAAATAAAATTTTTAAAGTTGATGGGGCACAAGGGGGACCCCACAGCAGCGCAGACAACAGCAGACAACGCGGTAAACCCTAAACCCTCGTAAACCCTCGTAAACCCTCATAAACCCTCGTAAACCCTAGTTTATATATATCCCTAGTCGATGATTTAGAAAGTAAAATATAAAACCCTCAGTTTTATCTTCTTTACACAAAAGAGCAAAACACTTACTCTCTTCAGGGTTTATTGTTTTTAGGGTTTAGTAGGGTTTAGTAGGGTTTAGTAGGGTTTAGGGTTTAGGGTTTAGGGTTTAGGGTTTAGGGTTTGGGGTGTATGTACAGCCGGTGGAGGCGCATTTGGACCCGAAGCAAACGCAGAGAATAAACAGCGAGTTAGAGCTGCAGTACTATCAAGGTATAAGAAGAAAAGACGGCAGAAAGACAGGGCTAGGCCTCTAGCTGCTGCTGCTGCTGCTGC
>NW_013571926.1:0-277 GCF_000499745.2 Eimeria mitis
GCTAGCTATTTAGCTAGCTAGCTAGCTGCCTGTTTTTCTATTCAGCTAGCTAGCTAGCTAGCTGGTTGTGGATTTACTTACCTAGCTAGCTAGCTAGCTAGCTAGCTAGCTAGCTGGTGTGTGTGTGTTCCTGTGCGTGTCTAGCTAGCTGATGTATGTGTGGCTAGCTAGCTAATCAGCTAGCTAGCTACCCAGCTAACATCTGCATAGCTAGCTAGCTAGCTAGCTAGCTGGCTAGCTAGCTAGCTGGCTAGCTAGCTAGCTAGCTAGCTAGCTA
>NW_013571926.1:1239-2526 GCF_000499745.2 Eimeria mitis
TGCTGTTGCTGCTCTTCTTCCTCTTCTTGCTGCTGCTGCTGCTGCTGCTGCAGTACCAGTTGCAAGGGCAGCTGCAGCAGCTGCTGCTGCTGCTGGTGCTGCTGCATCAGCTGCTGCATATCAACAGCAGGATATGCTGCTGCTGCTGCTAGTGCTGCAGCAGCAAGAGGATCGTCCTGCTGCTGCTGCTGCTCTGCTGCTGCTCCCCGCCGCACCACAAACGTTTGCTGCTGCGGCACAGGACACAGACACAGACCTGCAGCAGCAGCAGCAGCAGCAGCAGCAGCAGCAGCAGCAGCAGCGGCGGCAGCAGCAGCAGCAGCGGCAGCAGCAGCAGCAGCAGCAGTAGCAGGAGTAGGAGGAGCAGGAGCAGCAGGAGCAGCAGCAAACAAAAGCAAGAGAAGCAGCAGCAACAGCAGCAGCAACAGCAGCAGCAGCAGCAACAGCAGCAGCAGCAACAGCAACAATAAAAATCAAATGACGACAAAACCCTAAAATATAAACCACTGAAATCCCCTTCTCTCACAGAGTAAGCATTAGGGTTTAGGGTTTAGGGTTTAGGGTTTAGGGTTTACGTTTTATATACAATCATAAACAGCCTCAACTCTATAACCATATCTACAGTTTAGGGTTTAGGGTTTAGGGTTTACGGTTAAGGGTTTAGGGTTTAGGGTTTAGGGTTTAGAGTTTAGGGTCAAGCCTTAAGCGTTTAGGGTTTAGGGTTTAGGGTTTAGGGTTATAGGTTGTTTAGGGTTAAGGGTTTAGGGTTTAGGGTTTAGGGTTTAGGGTTTAGGGTTTAGGGTTTAGGGTTTATTACTTTCATCATTTGCGGTGTATAAGACACAAACGAAAAGCATTTGGATGCTGCAGTTCTTCTGTGCTTCTGCTGGCAGCAAAGATGTAGTCTGCAGCAGCAGCAGCAGCAGCAGCAGCAGCAGCAGCAACAGCAGCAGCAGCGGCAGCAGGAGTTGTAGTAGTAGTAAGAGGACGAGGAGCAGCAGCAGCGGGACAGCAGCAGCAACAGCAGCAGTAGCAGCAGCAGCAGCAATGGCAGCAGCAGCAGCGACAGCAGCAACATCAATAGCAACAGCAACACAGCAGCAGCTACAGCAACAGCAACAACAGCAGCAACACAGCAGCAGCAGCAGCAGCAGCAGCAGCAGCAGCAGCAGCAGCTTACTTTATGGAAGAGTTCAATGAATTCGATATCCTCGTTGTCGCTCTGCACACACCCAACAAAACCCTAAACCCTAAACCCTAAACCCTAAACCCTAAACCCTAAACCCT
>NW_013571926.1:4252-4740 GCF_000499745.2 Eimeria mitis
AGAGCAGCAGCAGTAGCAAGAGCAGCAGCAGCAGCAGCAGCAGCAACAGCACAACATGCGGCAGGGCTCTATTACTGCTGCGGCGATATGTACTGGGGCTGCAGCAGCAGCAGCAACAGCAGCAACAGCAGCAGCAGCAACAGCAGCAACAGCAGCAACAGCAGCAGCAGCAGCAGCTAACCACCAAGGCGCATATGTCATTCCTCAGCAGCGACATTAAAAATAGCAGCAGCAACAACAGCAGCAGCAGCAGCAGCAGCAACAGCAGCAGCAGCAGCAGCAACAGCAGCAGCAGCAACAGCAGCAGCAGCAGCAAAGACAAACCCGCGTTGTTTGCTGCTGCAGCAGGATGATGAAAGGATTCATCAGAAACCCCAAAACCCTCATCGTCGCAGCAACCCATCCCGCTGTCTGCTGCACCACAAACCCTAAACCCTAAACCCTAAACCCTAAACCCTAAACCCTAAACCCTAGACCCTAAACCCTAG
>NW_013571926.1:4840-5950 GCF_000499745.2 Eimeria mitis
AGACAAACCCGCGTTGTTTGCTGCTGCAGCAGGATGATGAAAGGATTCGTCAGAAACCCCAAAACCCTCATCGTCGCAGCAACCCATACCGCCGTCTGCTGCACCACAAACCCTAAACCCTAAACCCTAAACCCTAGACCCTAAACCCTAAACCCTAGAAACTAGAGTATAAACCACCCACCAGAGTAAACCCTCTCATAAACCCTCGTAAACCCTCATAAACCCTAAACTAGCATAGGAAACCCTAAACCCTAAACCATCATAATAAACCCTAAACCCTAAACCCTAAACCCTAGACGCTGATAAACCCTCAAAATAAGCCCTAAACCCTAAACCCTAAACCCTAAACCCTAGAGTTCGTACCCATATCTTGATGGTGTAGGTGGTGGTTGCTGCTGCTGCTAGGGTTTAGATGAGGGTTTAGATTAGGGTTTTGATTAGGGTTTAGGGTTTGTAGCTGTCTCCCCGCTAAAACAGCAAAAGAAGTGAGCTGCTGCGGCGCGGCGGTGAAGGGGCAGCTCGTCATATCCCACTGCAGCACAAACCCTAAACCCTTGTAAACCCTAAACCCTCGTAAACCCTCGTAAACCCTAAACCCTAGTAAACCCTAAACTCTCGGAAACAATACACCCGAAAACATAAACCCTAAACGGCGAGAAAAAGCAAAATAAACGAAGGTAAACGTCAAAAACCACAAACCCTCATAAACCCTAAACCCTCATAAACCCTAGACCCTCATTAACCCTAAAACCTAAAACGCACCGCAACAAAGATATTGTCGATGGGTTTAGGAGCCGCTGCAGCACAGGAAGAGGACAAGATGTCTCACAACCCCTAAACCCTAAACCCTAAACCCTCGTAAACCCTAAACCCTCGTAAGCCCTAAACCCTCATAAACCCTAAACCCTCATAAACCCTTAACCCTAAACCCTAAACCCTCGTAAACCTTAAACCCTCGTAAACCCCAAACCCTAAACCCCCTTAAACCCTAAACCCCCTTAAGCCCTAAACCCTCGTAAACCCTAAACCCTCGTAAACCATAAACCCTCATAAACCCTAAACCCTAAACCCTAAACCCTCACGGGGATTGCATCTTTCTGCCTTCATAAG
>NW_013571926.1:6211-6325 GCF_000499745.2 Eimeria mitis
GACAAGAAAGGGGTCTAGAGCAGCGAGAAGTTGCTGGGATTTTCCTGCTGCTGGTGAGGGTTTTAGGTTGCTCTTCCTAAACCCTAAACCCTCAGAAAGATCAAAAGAAGATAA
>NW_013571926.1:6425-6496 GCF_000499745.2 Eimeria mitis
GTGAGGGTTTTAGGTTGCTCTTCCTAAACCCTAAACCCTCAGAAAGATCAAAAGAAGATAATAAACGGCTA
>NW_013571927.1:0-3725 GCF_000499745.2 Eimeria mitis
GTAGCGTCGGCGCCTACACGATCGGCTTCGCAGCACATATGACGTGAAAAGCTCGACCGAAATTGCTCACCGCAGATTTCGCCACATACGCACGACCCTTCAAAGACATGCAACGCACTGGACAGCCTCTCGTGCAGCACGGTGCTCCATAACTCCGGCTTGATGCACGTACACAACTTCCGACAGAACTCATGTTCCACCGGACTTTCGCGCAAGGTATGCCGTGCACGTCAGGAGGCTCGATATGCATTCATATCGCCATCAACCTAAGGGTATTAAGGGTGGTCTGCAGGAAAATTCAGTTACGATTTTGCACATTTTTAACCTGTCGGCCGGCATGATTAATGTAATCACAACTCTGATGGTCGCCTATACATCAGACGCACTCTCTGCAGTCGGAAACATCGATTGCACCGCGCGCCCGTACACGCTGACTAACGGATCCTTGAGTGGACCCTTGAGACGACCAAAGACGTGCGCGGAAGACATATAAGGATTAGCTCTGCTGCATTTCGAGGCTCCGCTCACAATTTCAAGTCTTCCGTCAGGCTCAACATCCATCTGCAGCGCTCTTCCAGAATTGGTTTGGTATCACTACCTCTGTGACTGCAACGGTTCATTCCCGTCCAACACGGTTGAGCGAATACTGTAGAGAACGCCGATTGTCCAGGCACAATGAGCACCTTGTTCTTCAATATGTTTCACTGTCCATGCGCTCGCTTTGCTCAAGAACAATCCTTACGAATGTGTAATTTCATGCCGCACTGCACATATAGTGAAACCACAGAAGTAGCACATCTCAACAACACTGCCACTAACATCGAACTGCAACTAACTACCGCCTTTGGCAACCACGCTTCAATGCGGAGAACCGTATGCACAAGCATTCAAACACCAAATCTCTCCTACAAACGGCTTCGCTAGCCACATTCCAACTACAAATCCACACTTGCAAGATGGTTTTCCTCATGATGATTCCGTGATCAACTGGTAACACACACCGTACCAAGGAAGAACTAACGCTGCGTGAGGCTCCTGAGGACAGTGGAAGCAATAACAAAAACTTTTGGTCCCTACTGGATCGGCTTTGCAGCATATATGGCGTGGTAAGGTCGGCCGAAATCGCTTAAAGCATATTACGCCACATGCGCACGCCCCTCCCAACACACTGAACGCACTGGCCTGGCGCCCGTGCAACACGCTGCGCCACAACTCCGCCTTGATGCAGATACACAACACAGGGAAGAACACAGGTTGCACTGGGCGTTTGCGTAAGGTATGCCGCCGAAAGTATATTACCACGTCATGCGCTTCTTGTGGACCGACACATAGTCCTCTCTTCCTCATGCTAAGGGTATCTTGCAGGAGAAACCGCCGTTCCAATTTTGCACGCATTTTAACTGTTGGCCGATGTGGTTAATGCAGTCACCACCCCGATCCTTGCTTATACGGCAGACGCACTATCTGTAATCGCAAACCATGGTTGCACTGCATCCACGCTTGCTCGCACACAAAGCCTTGAACTGACTCGTAAGAGACCAACCGACGCACGCAGGAGATATAAACTACAGAGGGGTCTGCTGCATTTAACATCTCACAATACGAAATCTGCCGTCACGCTCAACATCTATTTACAGCAATCTTCTAGACTTGGTTTGGAGCATTCACCTCCGAAACTGGAACGGCTCATTCATAACCAATACGGTTCATCATATCCTGTAGAAAACAGGTACTGTTTAGACACAGACACCCCCCGAACGCAGCACGTTCCTACGGCTCTCCCGCCAACGTCGAACTGAAAATTAAACAGCACATCTTTCCTACCAACTGCATCGCTAGTCAAGTTTCATCGACAAACCCACACTTGCAAGATTGCTGTACTGCTGCTGACTACGTGATCAACTGACACACGCACCACACACACACCACCGCATCTTTCTTGAGCCATCGCCCCCTCGACCAGGGAGAAACCAACACTGCAGGATTCTCCTCCAGACGGTGGAAGCAACAGCAAAGAGATCCGCCAATTATGGGGTCGGTTTCGCACCTGCGCTGTCATACATGCACGCTGCTTTCACTGTTGTCGCTACTTCTGCAGCATATGCTGATAAAACAGCGAAATGCTAGGGTTTCGACCTAATGACGTGCCGCAGATTACGCCGCATACGCATGAGGCGCCAGAGATACTCACCACACTGGAGTGGAGTCCCTACAATCAGCTGCACTACAACTCCGTCTTGATGCAGGTACACAACGCAGGGGAAAGCACAGGTTCCACAAAAGTTTTCGCAAGGTCTGCCGCAAGCATGCGCTTCCGGAGCCTCCATACACATCCGCATCTCCATCAAACTAAGGGTTTCTTGCAGGAACGTCCACCGTTCCAACACCCATTGCAGACATTTAAACTGGTGGCCGATATTATTAATCTAACAACAAGCCCGATCGTTGCCTACACGGCAGACGCACTATCTGTAGTCGCAAACCATTGTTGCACTGCGTCAACGCTTGCTCACATACAAAGTTTTGAACTGACTCATAAAACAGCAATAGGCGCAAGCAGCAGACAGCGACCACACACGGTCCTGCTGAGTTTCCAGGCTCATCTCACAGTAACAATATGCCGTCACGCTGAACATCCATCTAAAGCACATTTCCAAACTTGCCCCCCAGACTTGGGTTGGAGCCACTACCTCCGCAGCTGCACTTGTTCGTTCCCGACCAACATGGTTGAACTTATCCTTTAAAGAGCAGCTACTGTCCAGCTACAAAGAGCCACAGATTTTCCAACAGATTTCACCGCGCGTGCACCAGCTTGGCTCAATACCAATGTTCGCAAATGAAATGCATACGTTGATGCCGCACCGCACGGAATTGATTTGGGGCTACTGATGCTCTTGGTAGGAGCGACTTGGTGTCTGAATGCCAGCGCATACGCTTTTTCGCATTGGCACTTGGGTGTTTACTGCGAAACTAATTTTCAGTTCGATGCTGGCGGCAGGACTGTGGAGCCGTGCTGTCTTTGTAAAGACAAACGCGCACTTGCAAGATGGTTGCCTTCCTGCTGACTCCGTGATCACCTCATAGACGCACCACCTGAGGCTGAAGAAGCCGTTAAACCTGTTGTTACAACCCCATCTTTCTTTGAACCATAGTTCTCTCGACCAGGGAGTTGCACGAGGCTCCCCCAGACGGTGGAAGCAACCGCAAGTAGTTCTGGCGCTGATGGGATCGGCTTCGCAGCACTTATGTCGTGGCAAGGCCCCACGAAATCGCTTACCGCATATTACGGCGCATACGTACCACCCTCCAAACACACTGAACGCACTGGAGTGGCGTCACTGCAATCAGTTGCACTACAACTCCGCCTTGACACAGGTAAACAACATAGGGAAGAACCCATGCTCCATAGCGCGTTTGCACAAGGTATGCCGCAAGCCTATTATTACCCTACCGTGCACTTCTGGAGGATCCATACACATTCGCATTTTCCTCAAACTAAGCGTATCTTGTGGGAAGGTCCACCGCTTCAATTATGCACGCATTTAAACTGTTGGAGGATAAGAACAATGTAACCAGAACCCCGATCGTTGCCTATAAGGCAGACACACTCTCTACAGTCGGAGAGCGTGATTGCACTGCGCTCACGCATCTTGACCCCATAAGAGAACACACGACGCATGCAGCAGAGACAGACTACGCACAGGCCTGCTGCAGTTCCATGCTCA
>NW_013571927.1:3780-5774 GCF_000499745.2 Eimeria mitis
GCATGGTCTGGAAAAATCGCCTCTGCAAGTCTATTCTTCGTTCCCGACCAGCATGATTGAGCGCAGCCCGTGCAGAACGCAAATTGTCCAGCCAGAAAGAGCCTCTGCTTTATCACATTACCAGATTCCCGTTCCGCGCAACAAAGACGCATACAGCTTCGCTTTATCTTGCCGCCTCTTTTCCATTGCGTGCGACACCAGCAACACGTCTCAACAGTTGTGCCACCATAATTCTGGGAGTAACTATCATATTAGGTACATACGAACTAAAAATAAGTGCCAAAGCAGACGTCCAGGCGTCAATGCGAGGACGCATATGCTCTACAACTCAAGCGCCAATTATTCCCACCCAACAGCAGCGCTCGCCTTCTTTCAACGGCAAGCTAACTCTTCTAGAATTGCTTTCCTGACGCTGGCTGCGTGGTCAAGCGGTGAACGCACTGGCTCGAGCTGCAAAGCCCGGTAAAAGAACTACCACCACATCTTTTTTTTAGTTACAAGCATCTCGAGCTAAAAGAAAGTAACGCCGCGTGAGGCGCCTCCAGGCAGTAGAAACGCCTATCCTTGATGCGCAAGCATGCGTAGCCAACAGATCACGAGGGGAGCCCTGCCATATTTCTGGGCTCAGCTCAGTAGACCAGGTCTGTCATCATGCTCAAAATCAGTCTAAAGCACTATTCGAAGCTTGGTTTGGAACAATTACCTCAACCGTTGCAACTGTTCGTTCCCCACCAACATGGTATAGCGTATCCTGCAGAGATTGACTAAACAGGAAAATCAAGTCACTGGTACATTAACGACATCTACTGCGCGTTCACACGTTTCGCTCAAAAAACTGTATGCAAATACATGTTTTCATACAACATTGTATAAGTTGTGAAACCACAGGTGTAGTATCTCCGCATAGCTCTGCCACCACCAGCGAACTGAAAATAAATACCGCATTAAGTACTCATGTGTCAATGGGAAGAAGCGTATGCGTCATTACTTAAACACCAATTCACTCCTAGCAACAGTGTTGTTAGCGACCTTCCAAGGGCAAGCCCACTCATGCAAGGTTGCTGTCTGCACGCTAACCATATGAAACGCACTGGCTCAAACTGAAGGAGCCGTTAAATGCGCTACCACCGCATTTGTCTTCAAGCCACAGGCTAGTTAGAAAAAGCCAACGCCACGTGAGGCGCCTCCAGAGGACTGAACCACACGTCGTTAAAGCACAAGCACGCGTCGCCTGTATGCGGCATACTATGCGCGAGGGCCATATCACTGATACCTGTGGGATCATGCTTTGCAGTCCCTGTGCTATGGTCGAATACACCGAAATTCCAAACCGTAAATCATTTGCGCATTACCCTCCAGAGACATCAAACGTACTGAACCGACGATCCTGCAGCAACCTGCCTATCAACGACACCTTAGTCGAAGTATACAGCACAGGGTAAAACACACGTTCGATACACCTTTTTCGCAAAGTATGCCGCGCATCTACTCCTCGCCCGTGCGCTTATGGGGCACATTCGAACCCCCCTCAAGCTAAAGATAACTTGCGGAGGCGTAAACGGTTCCATTCTCTCATATCGCCACCCTCCTACACAAAATAATTCCCTCTCACATTTGCTGGCGTTGCACGTACCGCTTGCATGATAATTTATCACAGACCCTAGCATGTCGCTGAACAGGAAGACAACCAACGACCAACCTGGCAGGCGCGGATCACGGAAAAAGTCCAGCTATACTTCCACGATCATCTCAGCTCGTCCGACAGAACTCTCTGCTTCCATGCTCAACGTCAATATCAGCCACTGATTCTTTACCATGTTTCATTGCACACTTGCCCATTTCAGTACACGAGGAATGCACGCTCATGCGCATGCATTAGTTGTGCCACAGATTGTGAAACGACAGGGTAGCGCTCCTTCACAGTCCTACCACCAAAACCGAACTGAACATAATTACGGTATTAGGCACTCAAGTGTCATCGGGAAGACGCGTAC
>NW_013571928.1:0-779 GCF_000499745.2 Eimeria mitis
GGCTTCAGCGAGAATCTCTGCGGTCGTGAGCGAGCTCTGTTGCTCGTCAACTGACGAAACTGACGCGGCTGAATTGTCACGTATTAAATCGCTCGAGCTAGATGAAACTTGCTTTGACTTGACTGCATTCACATCAGCCGACCCCGCTGTCTGTTGCGGCTCAACTCCCCCTCTCCTTTGGCTCCTCAAAGCCAAACGCCGTCCTATCATTGCCCTGAAATCAGGGTGAGCCGCCGATCCCGTAACTAACCGAGTCGAATAGCGAGGCTGCGCACCCGGTTCTTCTTGCTGTTGAACAATAGGAGCTAATATATTATCTAGTCTATTGGGTTCCCCATTGGTATGCTGAGGGTGCCTAGACATTGCATATGCGACCTTGTTCTTCGCTCCCTGTAAATAGGTAATCGTGAGGTCTGAAAACTCAGCCAGGAAATCCAACCAACGCGCCGTTCGGCCCCGCAACGGCTTCTGAGAATTTAAACGTTGAAGGAAGGTGAGAGCTTGATGATCCGTATACGCCGTAACCTTCGCAACTCGAAGTAAATGCCTCCATTTATCTAATGCCGATATAAGAGCCAACAATTCCTGGTCATATATAGAATATTTCTGTTGAGCCGGTGTCATTACCTGACTAAGAAATCCAACAGGTTTGTTTTTTTGCTCAAGTACGGCGCCAATTGCATAGCCCGACGCATCTGTATAAAGGATGAAGGGTTTAGTAGGATCCGGTACTTGCAAGATCGTGAACTCTGAAAGACGCTGCTTGAGTTGTCGGACCG
>NW_013571928.1:855-968 GCF_000499745.2 Eimeria mitis
GCCTATCGTGTAGCCTAAATAAGTTAATTCCCGTTGGGCAAACCTACATTTTACCAACTTCGGATAAAATTGGTTTTTAAGAAATATAGCAAAGACTTGTTGTAATACCCGAA
>NW_013571928.1:997-1285 GCF_000499745.2 Eimeria mitis
ATAGCCTAAATAAGTCAATTCCCGTTGGGCAAAGCTACATTTTACCAACTTCGGATAAAATTGGTTTTTAAGAAATATAGCAAAGACTTGTTGTAATACCCGAACATGCGTTTCCAAAGTTTTACTATATATTAGTACGTCATCTATATACGCAATTACCCCGTGGCCGAGTAAAGGTTGAAGATATGCATTGATATTGGCTTGGAAGGTGGCTGGCGCCCCTTTAGACCGAAGGGCATCACCTTATATTCGAATAGTCCTTGGATTGATCTGAATGCAGTCTTCCAC
>NW_013571928.1:1297-2328 GCF_000499745.2 Eimeria mitis
ACATCTTCCTTTCTCCCGACCCGTCATCTCTTTTATCGAGCATGATCGTCGGGGCGCAAATTGGAGAGTAAGTTGGACTGATCCACCCCTTTGCACAGAGTCGTTCTATTTCCTGAGAGTGATTGAGCAGATGATCTGGTGGCATTTTATAGATAGGTGCCTTTGTAGGTAACTTCCCAGGGATAAGAAGTATTCTATGGTCAAAGGGCCTCTTAGGAGGGAGTCCGTTCGGGAGGCTATCAGGGAACAAAGGCCGGTATTGCCCCAATAGTTGAAGGAGCGGCACAGGTAAGCTGCGGGCCTCTACGCCTTCGATCCATTTGTCAAACTCCGTGAATTCCAGAATGGCATTAGGCCAGGGTGATTCTTCCTTGTCTTCATGCTTCCCTTGATCCCACAGACAGTTCTCCTTCCGCTTTCGATCCGCGGGATTCGCTGGCCGCTCTAAAATAGCGCATATCATGTGGCCTTGTCCCACAATCGGTTTATGTTGGTCTACATCGACTTCGGCTTCAGGCAACATAACAATGCAGTTTAATCCCTGAATTGTTCCCTTCATTTCCTCAGTATTCTTCCTAGCCTGATTAATTACTTCCTTAATTTTTATCCTACCCGCCTTCCCACGCTTCGCCTTATAGCGCTTAGTAGGAGAACGTAAAAATACCGCTGCTTCCTCAGCCGTCATCTTAGATATTTGATTAGCTAACTCTTCATAGGCACAGTCCGCCTCCGTTTTGTCCGCCTCCCAGTTTCCCACAGACCCCTTAGGCCTCTCACCTTCTCTTCTTAGCACCGGTAAGCTACACGTTCTTCCATTTACATACGTTCTAAGTTTATCCGACTCAAAGAACCACGCCACTCTATACTTATCAAGCCAATCGATCCCGAGGATCACAGCGTACGGCACCTGACCTACCAGAAAGTTTCCCGTAAAGCATTCGCCCCCGCAAATTATCGTTAATCTCGGTACCTCCCTATGAATCTTAATGATTTCTCCATTCGCCACGGTGAAAGAACATTCCTCTGTCAAC
>NW_013571928.1:2428-3324 GCF_000499745.2 Eimeria mitis
ATTCAAATAGTCCTTGGATTGATCTGAATGCAGTCTTCCAGCGGTCTTCTCTCGCCATTCTGATTTTGTGGAAACCGGCTTCTAGGTCTAAAGTTGAAAAATACGTTGCTCCCCCGATCAATTCCATTACTGTTTGTATACAAGGCATAGGAAATTCCGTCGCAATCGTCAATGCATTCAACGCTTGGTAGTTAATCACCATACGCATCTTCCTTTCTCCCGACCCGTCATCTCTTTTATCGACCATGATCGTCGGGGCGCAAATTGGAGAGTAAGTTGGACCGATCCACCCCTATGCGCAGAGTCGTTCTATTTCCTGAGAGTGATGGAGCAGATGATCTGGTGGCATTTTATAGATAGGTGCCTTTGTAGGTAACTTCCCAGGGATAAGAAGTATTCTATGGTCAAAGGGCCTCTTAGGAGGGAGTCCGTTCGGGAGGCTATCAGGGAACAAAGGCCGGTATTGCGCTCAAAGAATCTTGATGATTTCTCCATTCGCCACGGTGAAAGAACATTCCTCTGTCAACGCTCTCGTTCTCAGCCCTAGTCTCTCAACTATGCTCGGTTGAATAAAACTCCTTGACGCCCCTGTATCCAGGAGACCTTCGCAACGATAGCCGATTATCTCTAACATCAGTACCGCTGTTCTTCCACCATTGCAAGCCCTACACAGAGTCCCGTGATGTTGTTTTCCCTCGGTACTCCCGTCCGTCCAAAACCACGGTGGTATAATGAATTCATCTCCTCCTTTCTTCTCTACTTCCTCGCTTTCCGTACGAAATGTGCTCTCGATGGTTCTGTTCCCGTTCCCTCGATCTCTGCTCCCGCTCTCCGGCATCACATGCCTCTGAATTCGCGTTCCCGATTCGTTCCCGCACGATTCGTTCCCGTCTCTC
>NW_013571928.1:3424-3590 GCF_000499745.2 Eimeria mitis
CCTCGTTCTCAGCCCTAGTCTCTCAACTATGCTCGGTTGAATAAAACTCCTTGACGCCCCTGTATCCAGGAGACCTTCGCAACGATAGCCGATTACCTCTAACATCAGTACCGCTGTTCTTCCACCACTGCAAACCCTACACAGAGTCCCGTGATGTTGTTGTCCC
>NW_013571928.1:3803-3932 GCF_000499745.2 Eimeria mitis
GTCGTTTTGCAGATATGGAGATCTTAATGGCATTTGATCCCGTAGCGACTTGATTCAACCTGCCATTAATTAATTCTGGCCTAGGACACTTCTCTCCATCAGTGCCTAGGCCTTCTCGTTTGACCGAGT
>NW_013571928.1:4032-4550 GCF_000499745.2 Eimeria mitis
AGCCACTTCGTTTTGCAGATTTGGAGATCTTAGTGGCGTTTGATCCCGTAGCGACCTGATTCACTCTGCCATTAATTAATTCTGGCCTAGGACACTTATCTCCATCAGTGCCTAGGCCTTCTCGTTTGATCGAGTTACTCCCTCCTTCGATTCAGAGTTCATTCCCGTAATTACCCTCTGGTTTCCACCCATCATTCGACGTGCCGTTGCACAGTCCCTAGCGTAATGATCCTTCCCGCCGCATTTCGAGCAAGTTTCTCCTCTCCTTCTCACTACTCCATTGCGCAAGGGACATTCCCTCCCCATGTGGCCCCTTCCAGTGCACTCGAAACAACGAATTACATCTCGTTCCCCGTCTGTCGCCATTCTTCCCGTCGGATAGGGTCTTCGAGTTACACGGTTAGTGCCTTCGTTTTTGTTCTTATTCCACTCTTCGTTCTCCTTGAAACTGCTATCTTCCTTGGCCTGCGGCCTTTCTACACCCTGCATTTCCCTTACTGTACGTTTCCTCTTCGCTC
>NW_013571928.1:4650-5855 GCF_000499745.2 Eimeria mitis
TGCCGTAATTACCCTCTGGTTTCCACCCATCACTCGACGTGTCGTTGCACCGTCCCTAGCGGAATGATCCTTCCCGCCGCGTTTCGAGCAAGTTTCTCCTCTCCGTCTCACTACTCCATTGCGCAAGGGACATTCCCTCCCCATGTGGCCCCTTCCAGTGCACTCGAAACAACGAAATGCATCTCGTTCCCCGTCTGTCGCCATTCTTCCCGTCGGATAGGGTCTTCGGGTTACACTGTTAGTGCCTTCGTTTTTGTTCTTATTCCACTCTTCGTTCTCCTTGGAGCTGCTATCTTCCTTGGCCTGCGGCCTTTCTACACCCTGCACTTCCCGTACTGTACGTTTCCTCTTCGCTCGCCACGTGTTCAGCGGGATGACATATTCCCTCAACGCGGCTGCCGCTTCGTTCCAAGTCGAAAATTCCCTCCTCCCACGTTTCGTCAATTTATCTCCTATATCCTCAGGTAGTCCCGCAAGGAAGAACATAACCAAATCTTGTTCTGGAACCTCTTCTCCCATAATTACTATATCCGAGAATGCATTACTATACTCGTTGTAATCTCCCTTCCATACATTATCTCTCATCTGGAGTATCATGCTATCCCGCGGTAATCCACGGAACCTTTCGCAAAGTCTGGTGCGTACCAGAGTCCAGTCTGTCATATCGATTCCTGATCGGTATACGTAATCCCACTGCTTGACAGCTCGTCCTGTTAAATATTTCCTCACCAGTAATCCCCATTGATCCTCTGCGATCTTCATTTCTCGAAATTCCTGCTCCGCCAGGCTCAGAAAGGTCCGCATATCGGCCCCGTCTTCTGTCGCTGCCATTTTCGTTCGGAACATTTGATCAGCCACAGATTCACTCTGATTCCTCGCACCTCCTCCAGTTCCTTCCCGATTCTCCTTCAATATTCCCTCAGTTATTACTCGCCCTTCATCCCTCATTTGTCGGAAGAAGGTGGCCATCTCCATCTTCCAAGCCGTAGTCGGGTCCACGTTGCTTGTCACTTGTTCTCCCCTTTCGACATTCGGCTCTTCACTCTCCACCAAGCTGTTTTCCACTTCCCGTTCCGGGACGCTAAGCATTACGCCTATCCCTTCGTCCTGTGTTCCTTTGCACTCCGCCATGTTTCTATTCCTCCCTTTAGCGAGGGTCACCTTTCTTGACTTTGGTCTTCGTGCCTCCGCAATTGTCGCCTTGG
>NW_013571928.1:5977-6133 GCF_000499745.2 Eimeria mitis
GAAGACAATTTTTTGTATTCAGAAAGGTGATTCCGTTTCGAAGTGAGTTGGAATTTTGCCTTTCCGATCCCGGAACAGCCCCCAAATGTAATGACCTCAGGGTGTTCTCTTAACTTAACCCCTGACAAGTTACGTACTCAGTTGCGTTGGATCTTC
>NW_013571929.1:0-418 GCF_000499745.2 Eimeria mitis
ATATATATATATATATATATATATATATATATATATATATATATATATATATATGTATATATATATACATGTATATATACATATATATATATTTATTTATATTTATTTGTTTTTCTCTTTTTCTGTCTCCCGTCCGGTTTCGTCTTTAACTCTTTTCCGTTTCTCTTCTTAGCAGCAACAGCAGCACCAACAACAACAGCAGCAGCAGCAGCAGCAGCAGCAGGAACAGCAGCAACAGCAGTAGCAGCAGCAGCAGCAAGTGTTTGTATTTATTTTTTTGCTGCAGGAGGCCCGCAATGAGTTTGAGTTAGGTTGCTGGATTAAACTAAAAAAAACAAACTGGTACCCATACACTTTTTTTTTTTTTTTTTTTTTTTTTTTTTTTTTTTTTTTTTTTTTTTTTTTTTTTTTTTTTTTT
>NW_013571929.1:441-855 GCF_000499745.2 Eimeria mitis
AGCTGTGTCTCTGTCTCTCTGCTTCTCTCTGTCTCCGTCTATCTCTTTCTTTCTCTTTTTCTGTTTTTATTTATTTATATATCTCTCTTTTTCTGTCTTTGTTTGTCTGTTTCTATCTCTCTATCAATTTCTATCTCTCTTCCTCCCCTCTCAGTATTTTTGTTTTCTCTCTGTCTTTGTCTTTGTTATTTATTTATTTATTTATTTTGTTGTATAAAAAAAAAGAAAAAAAGCAGCAGCTATCTGTCTCAGCTGCTGCAGCAACGTGAGGTGTATGTACACCCCAGGTACGCCTCCCTCGAGGCTCTGCTGCCCCCCACCTCCGCCACTCCTGTAAATCTATCAGACACCAAGCAAAGCGACTCAGCAGCAGCAGCAGCAGCAGCAGCAGATCCAGCAGCAGCAGCAGCAGCA
>NW_013571929.1:955-1533 GCF_000499745.2 Eimeria mitis
GTCTATCTCTTTCTTTCTCTTTTTATGTTTTTATTTATTTATATATCTGTCTCTTTCTGTCTCTGTTTGTCTGTTTCTATCTCTCTATCAATATCTATCTCTCTTCCCCCCCTCTCAGTATTTTTGTTTTCTCTCTGTCTTTGTCTTTGTTCTTTATTTATTTATTTATTTATTTATTTATTTATTTGTTTATTTTGTTGTATAAAAAAAGAAAAGAAGCAGCAGCTATCTGTCTCAGCTGCTGCAGCAGCGTGAGGTGTATGTACACCCCAGGTACGCCTCCCTCGAGGCTCTGCTGCCCCCCACCTCCGCCACTTCTGTAAATCTATCAGACACCAAGCAAAGCGACTCAGCAGCAGCAGCAGCAGCAGCAGCAGCAGCAGATCCAGCAGCAGCAGCAGCAGCAGCAGCAGATCCTGCAGCAGCAGCTGCTGCGCAGCAGCCTTCTCGTCTCAGCAGCAGCAGCGGATTCGGAGAAGCGCCTCTTATAGACCCCTCGGTTGCTGCTGCTGCTCCTGCAGCAACACCTGGAACTGTACCAGAGGAACCTGCAGCAGCAGCAGCAGCAGCAGCAGCAG
>NW_013571929.1:3858-4840 GCF_000499745.2 Eimeria mitis
CAGCAGCAGGTGTTGCTGCCGTCGTCAACGCGACAGACAAATGCTGCTGCTGCTGCTCGTGCTGCTGCTGCTCGTGCTGCTGCTGCTCGTGCTGCTGCTGCAGCAAGTTTACCCGCAGCATTTCAAACAGCCGTTATAACAACACCGCGGCAGCAGCAGCAACTGCAGCAGCAACAGCTGCAGCAGCAACACCAACTGCTGCAACAGCAGCAGCTGCTGCAGCAACACCTCGAGCAGCAGCAGCAGCAGCAGCAGCAGCAGCAGCAACAGCCCCCGCCGCAGCGCATAGCTTCTCCTCCCCCCCTGACGATCCCTAAGCCTCCGCTCTATCCCCAGGAGCTGCACCACAGACATTCCCCGCAGCAGCAGCAGCAGCAGCAGCAGCAGCAGCAACTGCTGCAGCAGCAGCAGCAGCAGCAGCAGCTACAGCTACAAGTAACCCCACGTTCGTGGCCTCCTCAGCATGAGGGGTTTGCTGCTCCCTTCGACGTGCGTGCTGCTGCCCCCGTTATGTTTATGGGTGAAATGCAGCAGCAGCAGCAGCAGCAGCAGCAGCAGCAGTTGCTGCAGCAGCAGAAGCAGCAGCAGCTGCTGCTGCAGCAGCAGATGCAGCAGCATGCGTTTGCTGCAAACGAGATGCAGCAGCACAACCTGCTGCAGCAGACCCTCCCCCCCTTCCCCCGGTTGCTGCTGCCGAGCCCGAGGACCCCCGTGCTGCTGCTGCCTCCTCGTACAGTGGCTTCGCAGCAGCAGCAGCAGCAGCAGCAGCAAGTGCAGCAGCAGCAACAGCTACAGCTGCAGCAACAACTGCAGCAGCAACAACAACTGCAGCAGCAGCAACAGCTCCAGCAGCAGCTACAGCAACAGCAACAGCACCCGCTACAGCAGCAGCAACAGCTACAGCAGCAGCAGCAGCAACAGCAGAAGCAGCATTACACAGCAATGGGCCAGCAGCAGCAAGTTGACTCAGCTTCGATGCCGC
>NW_013571929.1:4940-5847 GCF_000499745.2 Eimeria mitis
GCGGTTGCTGCTGCCGAGCCCCCGGACCCCCGTGCTGCTGCTGCCTCCTCGCACAGTGGCTTCGCAGCAGCAGCAGCAGCAGCAGCAGCAAGTGCAGCAGCAGCAACAGCTACAGCTGCAGCAGCAACTGCAGCAGCAGCAACAACAACTGCAGCAGCAGCAACAGCTACAGCAGCAGCTACAGCAACAGCAGCAGCACCAGCTACAGCAACAACAACAGCTACAGCAGCAGCAGCAGCAACAGCAACAGCAGAAGCAGCATTACACAGCAATGGGCCAGCAGCAGCAAGTTGACTCAGCTTCGATGCCGCAGCAGCAGCAACCCCGGCTGCAACCCCCTCATGCGGTCCAGCAGCAGCAGCAGCAGCAGCAGCAGCAGCTACCAATGCAGCAGCAACTGAGAAATGAGTCAGCGGGCGTTGCTGCTGCAGCAGAAGGGGAGACGAAGTGGTCTCCAGACACGGACAAGCAGCAGCAGCAGCAGCAGCAGCAGCAGCAGCAGCAGCAGGTGCAGCAGCAGCTGCTGCTGCAGACCACGGCTCGCCAGCCCAACATGCTGCTGCAGCAGCAACAGCAACAGCAACAGCAGCAGCAGCAACAGCAACAGCAGCAGCAGCAACATTATCGTCAGCTCCTACAAGAGGAACCTCGTCAGCTAGACAGGCAACCATGGCAGCAGCAGCAGCAGCAGCAGCAGCAGCAGGAATCGCAGCAGCAGCAGCAGCAGCAGCAGCAGCAGCAAGAGGGAGAAGCTGAAATAACAGGCCCCCACAGTGCAGACCTCAACTGCAACGAATGGCAGCAGCAGCGCATGCAGCAGCGCATGCAGCAGCAGCAGCAGCAGCAGCAGCAGCAGCAGCAGCAGCAAACCGAAATAAGCAGTTCTGGGGACGATCTAAATATGGCC
>NW_013571930.1:0-143 GCF_000499745.2 Eimeria mitis
TTCTCTGGCCTTGACCTGACCAGAGACGAGCCGCAATGAAGGCAAAGACTTAAAGTAAGTGTTTCCCAAAGCAGCTCGTCTCTGGTCAGGTCAAGGCCAGAGAACCAGCGTTACACTTGGTAGCACCGCATGGTTCATCGGGG
>NW_013571930.1:433-3052 GCF_000499745.2 Eimeria mitis
ACCCCATTTCGGGCTGCCTCCTCCCCTCGACACCCTGGCCCCGGGCTCAACGCCCAGGATGCCTAGGTACCGCGGAAGGAGGTCAGCTGCTTTGGGGTTGCAGCGCACCCCGCTGCGGCTAGCAGAGCTAGCCAGCCCCACGCGTGCACTAAAGGAAGCTTCAGAGAAGCTTCCTTTGCTGCATGCTTTGCCTCATAACGAACTTGTATAACGTTTGCAGACGCTTACGCGCAGCATGCCAAGGCTGTCAATAGGCTCCTCAGCTAACTCTGCGCTAACTCATGTTACAAGTACTTTATTAGAAAAGGAGAAATTGATATTTCATAGAAAAAGAAAAGACTGGCGGGCCTGGTGGGTGTAGCTGGGGGTGTTGAACTCTATTAAATTTGCAAATAATAAATAAATATATTTAATTTAATAAATAAATATATTTAAACTGCTCAGATTGCAGAAGAATAAGCGAAAAGTTTCAGCTGCTGCTGCAGTTGCTGCTGCAGCTGCAGCGTCGCTTGCGCGTGTGCCGTTCTCTTACGCTTGCAGGTACTAGTAAGCGGCTGTCAGTCCTATTGTATTTTATTTTTTTTAAATATTATTTAAAAAATAATATATTAAAAGAAAAGAAACATAACTGACTGTATATTCTGGGTTTATTTTTGTTGCAAGTCATAGAAACCTGAGGCTCTCGTGCATGCTGCATGCGATCTTGAATCCTCAGTGCCACCACCGACTTGGTGGCGGGCGGCTTTCTGTGCGTGTTTCAGCGGAATCCTTTCTTTTTTTTGTAAAAAACTTCTCTTTTATTTATTTATTCTGTTTCCTGGTAACTGATAAACTAAAAAAGACGAGCATGAGCGCGACGCGGACCCCAATACTGCCGCAGATATAGGTTTCTTCTTGTACTAGCAGCAGCAGCGGCCAGTGCTGGCTTCCTTCTGTAGTATACCCATCGGCGAACGAATGCGGCTTTCTTTGAATTTGCAAAAACATAAAAAGTTGAATTTTATTTCTTAATTAGAAAAAGAAGAAAACACGAAATACGATATCACACGTTTATTATGTTCGGGTTCCTAGGCCGACTGGTGGGTCTGCACTGGCTGCTGCGATGCGCGATCATTTGCTTTCTAATTCATGAATATAAACATTTATTAATTCTTTTTTATTCTTTTATATTATATTTTGCTTTATTTCCACAAATTTCGGCGAAATATGTGCCACGGCGGTGCCGCAGTGAGGCAGATGGTGCTGCTGCTTTCTGTACGACGAGCAAACTCAAGAAAACGGAAATAATTTCATTGTTTTTATTCTTTTTTTTTTATATTTTGTTTCTTTTTCTCTTTCTTTTTTCTCTGCTGCTGCTTCTTCTGTTTTTCTCTCTCCTCCTACCCGTTCTGTTTCTGTTCCTTTGCCGCTTTCCGTGTTGCTCTTGCATTTCGTTCTTCTGTTATTTTGTTTCTTTTTTTTCTGTTTATAACTTTATTTCTTGTTTTATGTGTTTTTTTTCTTTTGTTTCTGCTTATTACTCAATTTTTTTAATTTTTTTTTCTGTTTCTTCTTTCTCTGCAGTGCTCCAAGCACGCAAAGACGCCTCTAGAAGCGGAACTGCGGCGGCAGCGGAATGCGCTGAAAGCAATCAGCAATTTCGTTCGCAACCTTCAAAAGTGTTTGCGCTGTACGTCGCAGCAGCAGCAGCAGCAGCAGCAGCAGCAACAGCAGCAGCAGCAGCAGCAGCGGCAGCAGCAGGAGCAGCAGCAGGAGCAGCAGAAACAGCAGGCGGAGCAGCCGTTTTGTTTCGCGTTTCAGCGTCATTTAGAAGGTTTCTCTGCAGATCAGTGACAGTATGAATGCATGCATTTATTTTTATTTATTTAAATAAATTAAATTATCTTTTTTTTTGCATGCAGATTGGGAGAAAAGCGGGAAAGCACTGCGTGGAGGCATCAGCGGCTACTTCTATGATAAGCCGGCGTACCAGCGCCCAGTAGAAGAAATCAGTGCAGCACTAGTAAGCAAATAAAAACAAAAAAAATATTTTAATATAAATTAAATTATAAATTAAAACAAATAAAAATATATATTAAAACAAATAAATATATATTTCATATCGATACAAATAAGAGGCTGCATGAATACAGAAAAAAAGTTGATAGTAGAAATAAGTAAAAGGAATTTATAGTTAAAAAAGTTTTTATATTAATTAAAAAAAACAAAAAAATATATGAAAACGAATATATGATTGAGCTGATAGATAGAAACAAATAAACAAATTCACAAAAAAATAAACAACTAACACAATGGACGCAGAGAAAACAAAAAATTAAAAAATAAAAAAAAAAAATAAAACAAATAAAAAACTGAAATAAGTAAAAACTTTTATTATAAAAATTAAATGAATATATGAAGAAAGCAGAAAAGATAGTTGATTGAAACAAACTAAAACAAATCTATAAAAATAAACAGACAAACCCAAATAAAAAAAAAAAGAAAACATATTCTGTATGTTTATAGAACAGCAAAAGAGGAGAATTAAATTAACATTTATTTATTTTTTCTTTTTATTTTTTATTTTTTATTTTTTTTTTTTTTTTTTTTTTTTTTTTTTTTTTTTTTTTTTTTTTTTTT
>NW_013571930.1:3152-4561 GCF_000499745.2 Eimeria mitis
ATTCAAGACGATCCCCACCTCTGTGGTGAGCATTCATAATATAATATAATATAATATAATATAATATAATATAATATAATATAATATAATATAATATAATATTATATTATATTTTATTATATTATATTATATTATATTATATTATATTATATATATTTGCTTTTTTTTATGAGTTCTAGTTGTGGTTTCTGCAGCAGCAGTTCATACAGAGAAAATATTATATTATATTATATTTTATTATATTATATTATATTATATTATATAATATTTTCTCTGTATGAACTGCTGCTGCAGAAACCCCAACTAGAACTCATAAAAAAAGCAAATACAGACGCAGCAAGATCTATAGCAAGAGTTGAGGTAAACTATCTTCAAAAGCAAATGCATGCATGCATGCATGTGTGTATACTTGTATTCTCGTTAGTTTTGCTCTCATGCATGCAATATTTCCTTTTCTTTTTTATTCTTTTTACTCTTTTGCATGCAGAGCCACTCAGTCTTTCTCTCGGGTGTAATGTGTTTCTTCTCTGTACACCTCAACGCTAAATTATGCTTATATATTTCTGTTTTGTTTTTGTGTGTTTTGGGGTGTATGTACTGCTTCTGTTTCTGCTTTGGGTTGTAGGGTTTAGGGTCTGTATGTTTGTTGTTTTTTTGTGTAAAACCCTAAACCCTAAACCCTAAACCCTAGACCCCCTGCTGTTGGGTTTTTGCTGCTTCAGAAGGCTAGCTGGAGAAAGAAAGATGCAGAGAAAAAACTACACAAAAAAGAAGCGGTGAGCAGCAGCAGCAGCAGCAGCTACAGCAGCAGCAGCAGCAACAGCTACAGCAGCAGCATGAGCAGCTACAGGAACAGCAGCTACAGCAGCAGCAACTGCAGCTGCAGCACGAGCAGCTACAGCAGCAGCAGCAGCTACAGCAGCAGCAGCTACAGCAGCAGCAGCTACAGCAGCAGCAGCAGCAGCAGCATATAAAGTGTATTTGAGGTGTATATGGATTTCTTTTGTTTCAGGTTTTGAGGAAACTGCAGCAAAAAGCAGAAAGCGGAAAAGACCTACAGGCGGGCCCCAAGGTTAAGAATGTGCGTGTGTAACTGAAATATAAATTAAAAAAAAAAATAAAAATAAAAATAAATAAAAATAAATAAATAAAAATAAAAATTTAAATTTAAATAAAAAATATAAAGCTAAATAATAAATATAAGCATAAATACAGCTGCACCTGCAGCAGCACCAACACAGAAAAACATGAATTGTAGATGTGAAACGAAAAAAAGAAAAAAAAAAAAAAGAAATATAAATCATGAATTATATTTATAAAAACAAAAATATAAATAAAATAAATAAAAAGAATATATAAAATAATATTATTTATTTTTTTTTTTTTTTTTTTTTTTTTTTTTTTTTTTT
>NW_013571930.1:4847-5068 GCF_000499745.2 Eimeria mitis
CGTACGCTACTCACAAGGTATTGATAGAGTTTATTTTTTTATTGTATAAAATAGAAAGAATATATTTATAAATTATATTTATTGTTTTTAATTTGATTTATTTTTTTTTTGTTGATGCAGGAGAGAAATGCAACAAACAATGAACGGCACAGCTCCAGAAGCGGCGATGCAAGTAGCCCGCGTATGTTGCTTTTTTTTTTTTTTTATTTTTTTATTTTTTT
>NW_013571930.1:5232-5860 GCF_000499745.2 Eimeria mitis
ACAAAATACAATAAAAAACAAATAAAAATAATAAATTAATATAATTTTTTATTTTATTTTTTTTTTTTCAGGCTCTGGATGCTATGCTGCTGTTTTTATGTGGCTCTGGGGTAGACGTAACAGAGGTGAGGGCCTCGATTAGGTTGCTGCAGGAGACGCAATACATATCTCCGCTTACTCATCCCCACATGCAGCAGCAGCAGCAGCAGCAGCAGCAGCAGCAGATACAGCAGCAGCAGCATCTGCTGCAGCAGCAGCTATCTACAAGCAGCAAAGCAGATAGACAGCAGCAGCACTGCAGCAGCAACAGCCCCCGCAGCACCAGCCCCCCAGAACCCCTAAGGAGGACCCCTTCTCAGCTCTCCCAGGCCCCCAGCCCCTCCCCCCCCGTTTCATCTATAATAACACCAAACGCCCAACAAATTAAAAAAACAGACAGCCAGCAGCAGCAGCTTGCTGCTGCTGCTGCTGCTGCTGCTGCTAACAACAACAACTCACTACGCCTCAACTCATCACCCACCAACCCATTCGCCTCAGACTAATACCGAAAGCATATACGCATGCATGCATGAGTTTATTGTGTACAGAGGGGTTCTTGCATTGGTGCATGAGCGTCTGATGAAATAAG
>NW_013571931.1:0-591 GCF_000499745.2 Eimeria mitis
AATTGTATTGATACTACTATACCCCTCAGAGTAAACCCTAAACCCTAAACCCTAAACCCTAAACCCTAAATATTTTTTTTTCTTATAGAGATAAATAAATAAACCCTAAACCCTAGAGATAAATAAATAATATAAAAGTAAACCCTAAACCCTAAACCCTAAATATTTTTTTTTTTTGTAGAGATAAGTAGATACTGTAAAATTAAACCCTAAACCCTAAACCCTAAATATATGATGGTTTTCTTATAGAAAGAAATAAATAAACTAATATAAAGATAGAGCGTATCTTTCTCTTTTATACTAAACCCTAAACCCTAAACCCTAACGTGTAAACCCTGAAGTGTAAGCAAATAGAAAGAGAAATAAACAGAAAAAAAAACACAAAAAAGTAATGGAATATAGGGAAAAAAAAAGAGAAAAAAAGAGGGTTTAGGGTTTAGGGTTTAGGGTTTTTGAGGTGTATAGTCAGCTTTGTAAATAAACAACAAACAGTATAACGTGTTGTTTTTTGTTGCTGCTGCTGTTGCTGTTGCTGCTGCTGCTGCTGCTGCTGCAGGGTATTCAGGTAGGTGGAGAGGGCCCGCCGCAGCA
>NW_013571931.1:1331-1462 GCF_000499745.2 Eimeria mitis
GCTTTGTCTTTGTCTTTTTATTTTTTTTATTTTATTTTTTATAAATATAAATAAATATAGATGTCTTTGTCTTTGTTTTTACTTTTTATTTATATTATAAATATAAATAAATATATTTGTCTTTAGTTTTA
>NW_013571931.1:1562-1750 GCF_000499745.2 Eimeria mitis
CCGTGTAGAAACAGAAATCTTCTTCTCTGCCTCTCAGGTACTTTGTCTTTGTCTTTTTATTTTTTATTTTTTATTTTTTATAAATATAAATAAATATAGATGTCTTTGTGTTTATTTTTACTTTTTATTTATAATATAAATATAAATAAATATATTTGTCTTTAGTTTTATTTTTTTATAATATATAT
>NW_013571931.1:1850-2358 GCF_000499745.2 Eimeria mitis
GTTTATTTTTACTTTTTATTTATATTTTAAATATAAATAAATATGTTTGTCTTTAGTTTTATTTTTTTATATTAAGTATATATAGAAATCTTCTTCTCTGCCTCTCAGGTACTTTGTCTTTGCTTTTTTATTTTTTATTTATTTTTTTTTTATTTTTTATTTTTTATAAATATATATAAATATGCTTGTCTTTGTGATAAATAAATAAAATAAAAGCCGAAATAAATAAATAAATAAATAAATAAACAAACAAATAAACAAACAAATAAATATTTTTTTTGTTTTTTTCTTTTTTTTTAGGTAGTATCTGCATGCATGGGTTGCATAGCTCACAGCGCGAACGCCACAGACAAATAAAAAAAATAAATAAATAAAATAAATAAACCAAAAAAAAAGATAAATAAATAAAACAAAAACCGAAATAAACAAATGAGTACCTAAACAAACAAATAAATATATTATTCTTTTTGTTTTTTTCTTTTTTTTTTTTTTTTTTTTTTTTTTTTTT
>NW_013571931.1:2458-2973 GCF_000499745.2 Eimeria mitis
CTTTGTTTTTACTTTTTATTTATATTATAAATATAAATAAATATATTTGTCTTTAGTTTTATTTTTTTATAATATATATTCATGTAGAAACAGAAATCTTCTTCTCTGCCTCTCAGGTACTTTGTCTTTGCTTTTTTATTTTTTATTTTTTATTTTTTATAAATATATATAAATATGCTTGTCTTTGTGATAGATAAATAAAATAAAAACCGAAATAAACAAATAGATAAATTAAATAAATAAACAAACAAACAAATAAACAAACAAATAAATATTTTTTTTGTTTTTTTCTTTTTTTTTTTAGGTAGTATCTGCATGCATGGGTTGCATAGCTCACAGCGCGAACGACACAGACAAAATAAAAAAATAAAAAAACCAAAAAAATAGATAAATAAATAAAACAAAAACCGAAATAAACAAATAAATAACAAAAAAAAACAAATAAACAAATAAATATTGTTTCTGTTTCTTTTTTTTTCTTTCGTTTTTCTTTTTTTTTTTTTTTTTTTTTTTTT
>NW_013571931.1:4213-4554 GCF_000499745.2 Eimeria mitis
GTTTATTTTTGTTTGTTTTTTTTGTTTTGTTTGTTTTGTTTGTTTTGTTTGTTTTTAGTTTTTTTTATTTGCGTTTGTTTGGTTGTTTTATTGCTTATTTTGTTGGTTTTTTGTTTTTTTGAGTTTCTCTATGGAAATAGGTGCTGCCTGGGTACGTTTTTCTCTTTATTTTTTTTATTTTTTTTGTTTTTATTTATTTTTATTTATTTTATTTGTTTTTATTTGTTTTTATTGTTTTGTTTTTTTTTATTTGTTTTTATTTCTGTTTTTATTTTTGTTTATTTGTTTGTTTTTTTTTTCTTTTTTTTTTTTTCACACTATAACTAAAAACTAAAACATTT
>NW_013571932.1:159-5857 GCF_000499745.2 Eimeria mitis
AGCAGCAAGACACGCAGCGGTGGCGGCAGACACAGCAGCTGCGGCAGACACAGCAACAGCAGCAGCAGCAGCAGCAGCAGCAGCAGCAGCACCATGTACCCTTCAGGCAGTCATGCCACGCCCAACTCCCACAGCGGCGGGGGCGCTGCTGCCTGAGGGGAACCAATTTGCTGCTGCTGCTGCTGCTGCTGCTGCTGCTGCTACTCCGGCGTGCTGCAGCAGCCGCAACTGCAGCAGCACGTGTAGAGACGCCGCGGGCGGCAGCAGCAGCACGTGCTGCATCCATTCGCAGCAAATGCTGCAGCAGCAGCGGCAGCACCGGCGGGCGCCGAAGGCAGCAGCAGCAGCAGCTGCTGTCTGCTGCAGTGCCGCTCGCCATAGGCAGCACAAGCAGCAGCAGCAGCAGCAGCAGCAGCAGCAGTGTCGTGTTGCAGCCGTCGGAGGTGCTGCTGCTACTCTTGCTGCAATGGACCCCGCAGCAGGAACAGACACGCAGCTGATTGCTGCTGCCGTCGCCCGCGTGCTGCACCTACAGCGACAGCAGCAGCAGCAGCAGCAGCAGCAGCAGCAAGTGAATGCAGCTATGCCGCTGTCTCTCCTCGCGTCCCAAATGGAATCTTTGCTGCTGCAGCACGGCATCCCCCCCTCATCTGGTCGCGGGTCGCTGCTGCAGCACCTGCTGCTGCAGCAATGGCCTGTGCTGCAGCAGCAGCTGCAGCAGCAGCAACTGCAGCAGCAGCAACTGCAGCAGCAGCAACTGCAGCAGCAGAACACGCTGCACCCACCAGCAGCACAGGAGCAGCAGCAGGAAAGGTCAGCCGCCCCCCGCCTTACCTTAGAAATTGTCGCATACCATCCGCAGCAACAGCAGCAGCAGCAGCGCCTGCAGCAGCAGCAGCAGCAGCAGCAGCAGGGTCTGTATCTGCTTGAGAAGGCCTGTGATCGTGCTCTGCGGCGGCAGGCCGTGGATGTGCTGCAGCAGTGGCAGCAAGCAGCAGCAGCAGCAGCTGCTGCTGCTGCTGTTGCTGCAGAAGCAGTGCGGCAGGCTGTTTGCTGCTCGCTGCAGCGAAGCGTGCNGCTGCTGCTGCTGCTGTTGCTGCAGAAGCAGTGCGGCAGGCTGTTTGCTGCTCGCTGCAGCGAAGCGTGCTGCAGTGTTGGGTAGCAGCAGCAGCAGCAGCAGCAGCTCGCCGACAAGAGCAGCAGCAGCAGCAGCAAAAGAAGGAAGCAGCACTGCTTCGTCTCTGTCGTTTTATTTGGAGGCTGGCGATGAGAGGGGCGCTGCAGCAGCTGCAGCAGCAGCTGCTGCTGCTGCAGCACTCGCGCAGCAGCAGCAGCAGCAGCAGACTTAAGGAGGAAGCTTTTAGGGCTTGGCTTTGCTGCTACCTGCCGCAGCAGCGACGCCTGAAGCAGCTCGGTGCTGTTGCTGCTGCAGTACGACAGCAGCAGCAGCAGCAACAGCAGCAGCAGACGTGGCTTATGTGGAGGCAGCAGCAGCAGCAGCACAGCGACAGCAACGCTCTGCGCCTTCGCCTGTTCACTGCGGTGCAGCAGCAGCGGCTGCAGCAGCAGGTGCTGCTGGTGCTGCAGCAGCACCGCTTGCAGCAGAAGCAACTGCGTGCTGCAGCAGCAGCAGCACAACGGCGTGTCTCTCTGCTGCTGCTGCATGCAGCAATGAGGGATTGGCGTGCTGCTGCAGCAGAAAGCAGAGAAGAAGCTGCTGCTGCTGCCCCCCAGCGGAGCGCAGCAGCGACGCTGGCCGTTGTGCGTTTCGTGGCGTTGCATGCACAGCAGCAGCAGCAGCAACAGCAGCAGCAGCAGCAGCAGCAGCAGCGGACGCTGGCCCACGCTGTGCAGCAGCTCAGCAGCAGCAGACAGTCACCGCCTTTTCCTCCTTTTGTTTCTCTGCTGCTGTCTTCCGTGCCCCTGGAGCTGCCTATACACCCCAAACGAATGCTGCAGAACGCCCCTCTTATTGCCGATACACTCAAAGCAGTATGCTGCTGCTGCTAGTGCTGCTGCTGCTGCTGCTAGTGCTGCTGCTAGTGCTGCTGCTGCTGCTACTGCTGCTGCTGTTGCTGCTAGTGCTGCTGCTGCTGCTGCTAGTGCTGCTGCTGCTGCTGCTGCTGCTAGTGCTGCTGCTGCTGCTGCTAGTGCTGCTGCGAGTGCTGCTGCTACTGCTAGTGCTGCTGCTAGTGCTGCTGCGAGCGCTGCTGCTACTGCTAGTGCTGCTGCTAGTGCTGCTGCTGCTGCTGCTAGTGCTGCTGCTGCTGCTAGTGGTGCTACCGGTGCTGCTGCTGTTGCTGCAAGCGTTGGTACTGCTGCTGTCGNGCTGCTGCTGCTGCTAGTGGTGCTACCGGTGCTGCTGCTGTTGCTGCAAGCGTTGGTACTGCTGCTGTCGCTGGTGATACTTCTGCTGCTGCTGCTGCGTCGGCTGCGCTGCACTTGTGCTGCTGCTGCTGCTGACCGCAGAGGCTGCTGCAGCAACTGCTGCTGCGTCTTGTTGCTGTTGCTGCTGCTGCTGCTGCTGCAGGAGTTTCTGCGTATTTCCTTCCGTTCATGGCGTCAGTGGGCTGCTGCTGCAGCTGCATTTCGGCAGCAGCAGCAGCAGCGTTTGCTGCGGCTTGCATTTGAGGGGATGATGGTTGTTGCTGCGCGGCAGCAGCAACTGCAGCAGCAGCAGCTAGCAGCAGCAGCAATCAGCAGCAAACTGCTGCTGCAGTCCGCCTGGAGACTGTGGCAGCAGCGCTGTCTTCGCTACTCTTCCTTCCGGCAGAGATGTCACGCCTTGCTGCAGCAGGTCTGCTGCTGCTGCTGCTGCTGCTGCTGCTGTTGCTGCTGCTGCTGCTGCTGTTCCTACTGATACTGCTGCTGCTGTTGTTGCTGCCGCTTCTTTCGTTGGTGCTGCTTCTATTGTCTTTCTGTTGCTGTAGCTGTGTTGGCGTTGTTGTTGCTGCTGCTGCTGGTGTTGCTGCTGCTGCCGGTGCTGCTGCAGCTCCAGAAGTTGCTGTTGCTGCAGCTGCTGCTATTGCTTACATTTAGCTGCTGCAGCTGTGTGGTGTTTCTGCTGCTGCAGCGGAAGGTGTATCTGCAGCAGCAAGCCTTCTCTAGCTGGCGTGTCTTTGCTGCAGCAGCNTGCTGCTGCAGCGGAAGGTGTATCTGCAGCAGCAAGCCTTCTCTAGCTGGCGTGTCTTTGCTGCAGCAGCAGCACAGCAGCGGCAGCACGAAGCAGCTGCTGCTGCAGTGCTGCGACGCAAGCGGCTGCAGCTCTTCTTCAGTTTGTTGCAGATGGTCTTTAGGGTGGGTCTCCGCACACCTAGCTAGCTAGCTAGCCAGCTAGCTATCAAGCTAGCCATCTAGCTAGCTATCTATCTGGCTATCTAGCTATCTAGCTACCTAGCTAGCTAGCTATCTAGCTATCTAGCTAGCTAGCTGGCTGGCTAGCTAGCTAGCTAGCTAGCTAAGAAGATAACCAGCTAGCTAGCTAGCTATACACAGCCACCAACCCACACAGTGCGCTCATCTCTATGTACCCAGCCTGAGGAGTAGCTAGCTGGCTAGCTAGCAGCAAGCTAACTAATCACAAAGTAGCTAGCTGGCTAGCTAGCTAGCTAGCTGGGTTGATAGGTAGCTAGCTGAGTAGTGTAGCTGGCTAGCTTGTAGATGCGTAGCTAGCTGGATAAAATACCGCCAGTTGCGTCTGCTGCCGAGCTGCTGCTGCTGCTGCTGCTGCTGCTGCTGCTGCTGCTGCGCTGCAGAAGCACCGCCGTGCTGCTGCCTGCAAGGAGGCCTCCACCCTACTGCAGCAGAAGCATTTGCTGCGCCGTGCATTCTTCTCCCTGAGAATGAACGTCGAGTCCGTCTCCTGCTGCTGCTGCTGCTGCTGCTGCTGCTGCAGTTGCTGCTGGTGCTGGTGTTGCTGCTGCTGCTGTTGCTGCAGTGCTTCCTGCTGCTTCAGTTGTTGTTCCTGCTATTGCTGCTGTTGGTGCTGCTGCTGCAATTGCTGCTGGTGCTGCTGTTGGCGCTTTCCTTCTGCTGGGCGTGGGCTGCGGCTCGTGCTGCTGCTGCGGTGTCTGCTGCTGCTATGGTTGCTGCTGCTGCTGCTGCTGCTGCTGCTGCTGCTGTTCTGCTGCATGCAGGGAGGAGAAGAAGCTGCGAGAGGCGCGGCGTGTTTGTCAGCTGCTGCAGCAGCGGCAGCTGCTGCGGCTGTGGTGGACTGTTGCTGCTTCTGCTGCTGCGCTGCAGCAGATGGCTGTGCTGCTGCAGCAGCGGCGAGAGAAGCAGCAGCTGGGTTTCCTTTTTGCTGCTTGGCGGGCAGCAGAAGGCCGACGGAAGCTGCTGCGGCAGCAACAGCTCTTGCTGCAGCAGCAGCAGCAGCAACTGCTGCTGCAGCACGTCATGCATGTGTGGAAGCAGCGGCTGCAGCAACGCAGACAAGCAGCAACAGCAGCAGCAACAGTTGCTGCTGTCTGCAGCCGCATGCTGCTGCGCTGCGGCTGGCAGGCATGGAAGCAAGCTGAGAGGCTGCAGCAGCAAGAAGCAGCACTGCAGCAGCAGCAGCAGCAGCACAGCAAGCGGCAGGTGCTAGACGCTTGGATGTCTCTTCTGGTGTCAGTCAGGCTGGTGAGCTGCTGCTGCTTCTCCCTTTCCTGCTGCTGCGCTTCGTGCTGCTCTGTTGCTGCTGTTGCTGCTGCTTTTCCTGCTGCTGCTGCTGCTCAGCTGTTGCTGCTGCAGCTCCGTTGTTGGTGTTGCTACCTTGTTCTTGCCGCTGCTGTGGTGTTGCTGCTGCTGCTGGTCGTGCTTCTACTTTTGTTGCTGCTGCTGCGGTTGCTGCTGCTGTTGCTGCAGCGGGTCTTGCATGCGCGAGGGTTTGTGCTGCAAGCGGTGCTGCTGCGGCTGCTGAATGCGTGGAGGCGGCGGGCAGCAGCTCGACGCAGCAGTTTGCTGCTGCAGCAGCAGCAGGAGAAGGGGCGACTTGCTGCTGCTTTCACAGGCTGGCAGCAGCAGCAGCAGCAACAGCAGCAAAGGAAGCTTCGGTTGCAGCAGGGCCTCGAGTTGCTGCAGCAGCAGCAGCAGAAGAGGCTCCGTGCTGCGATTCACCGCATGCAAGAAGCAGCAGCACGCAGTCCGCTGGAGCAGCAGGCAGCAGCAGCGCTGCAGCGGCGGCAGCAGCAGCAGCTGCTGCAGCAGACATGGAGACGGTGGCAGCAAGCTTCTCACAAGCAGCAGCTGCTGCTGCGTCTGGGGGCCCTTGCTGCTCGGTGCAAGGCTCGGCTCGCGCTGCAGCAGCTGCGCATGCATGCTGCTGCTGAGGCAGCACTGCAGCAAAGCATTCTCCCCTTCTGTCAGAGCAGCAGCAAACTGCTGCTGCGCCGCTGCTTGCTGCAGTGGGCTGCTGCTGCAGCGCGACAGCAGCAGATGCAGCAAGCAGCAGCCAAAGTCGTGCTGCTGCTGCAGCAGAAGCATCAGACAGCCCTGAGAAGACAATTCACTGCGTGGTGGGTCCTGCAGCAGCAGCAGCAGCAGCAGCAGCAGCAACAGCAGCAGCAGCAGCAGCAAGATTTCCTGCTGCTGCACAAAAAGCAGCAGCAGCAGTACCCGGTCGCTGCAGCAGCGGATGCTTTGTTGCGTTCCCTCGTAGTTCTGTGAGCTGTCTTGCTGCTGCTGCTGGCGTTGCTGCTACTGTATCCCTTGCTGCTGC
>NW_013571933.1:0-4320 GCF_000499745.2 Eimeria mitis
GGGCGGGTGGGTGGGTGGGTGGGTGGGTGGGTTGGGTGAGTCTGGTTGTGGGTGTGGGTGGGTATGTGGGTTTGTGGGTAGCTGGTTGGAGGGAGCGTATAGCCAAAGCGTTGTGTGGAGACTGAAAGGTTCACATGTATGATCTTCAAAAATACGATAAAATATTAAGGAGCAGCCAAATGCAAGCAAACAAAAACTACCAGTCAATAAAAGGCACATGCTCGTGGGTGTAACATCGCATCCCGGAGCGGAGAAATTCCAGTGCCTGGACAGGCCTTTCTCGTTGTGCGTGTTCGTGCTCCACTGTTCAACCTCCAGTTACAAAGCAAAAAACAATTCTGTTACCAAACTACTCCCCCATACTCGAGTCACCCACCGAACCAAGCCTCGAGGTACGCTGATGCGCGGGTGAAGCCCATAACGGCGGTTTGCTCGGTGTACAACGGCGATGTAGCAACGGTGCAAAAAATAAGCAGCAAAATTTAAAATTGAGGGCAAATAATCTAATCCCCTGACAACACGCTCAGGCACTTGCATCTTGTCGAAAGTTCCATTGGGGTCATAGTGCATGTAGCAGCACGTGCTTCCACCAGTAATTGGGAAGCCTGAGGTACTCTCAACTAATGCCTCGCACTCAGCTGCGAACAAAAGGCTTTTGGTAGGTCCTTACACAGCGTATAAGCGTAGTCGTTGAATGCGTGTACTCAACCAGGCTACTATGCACTACACACAGACGGGAACCACGGTTCCTGAGCTCAATGCCATGACTATATGCTAAGTGTTGTGGCACTGCACGGCAATCTCCATTACATGCTAAACAAAACCGTTAATCTTCTGCTTGTCCATAAGACAGGATGCGCGGCCGACAATCTCCTGGCTTCTCCGAGTAACAGACCTACCTTATCCTGCATCACCTTAGAGGTCTACGACACTCATGTCACGCGTGCGGCGTATAAATTAGCGTGATCCACAGAAATTTGAGGTGAGGCGGGCACAAATACACAATAGTTGTAAGATCACTTTTTGTATGCGTCACGCGCTACAAGTGTAACCGCTGCCCGTCAACGCAAAGGCAATGCTGCGCCATTTGCACTCCACACATGTTCCGTGGCTCTCCCACAAAACTCGTCTCGTTCCGTTAGTTATCTACTAGCACAAGACGAGCTACTGACCCCACAGGCCTGCTTGGCGCTTAGTCCAAGGTACATCTTCATTGTTAGTGGAGTCATGCGTACTCCCTTTGTTTGACAACGGGGTGTTGGGCCTCCTCATCCCGTTGGTATCATATACAAACGCTCTATTTATTTTCAGCAGACTGCGATGAACGTGTTTTCCGTGCTATCCTTCTGATGCGAAGAACTGATTTTGAGTGCAAACGAACACACCCGGTGGGCGCAGGATTGTTCCTCGCAACTCCGGAAATGGCCTGTTAGCCCCTGAAGCCCGTACCTGGCAGCCTAATGGCTACGCAAGTTGTTCGCCAGATGGAAGCCCTCCCTCAGTCTGTGCCGAGCAGGAAATTCTAGTCTTTGAAGTGTTGCAACAAGCTTTCAAGTACCAGTCGTGTAGTTTGCAGTGTGCACGACCCCATGTTTCTTTTCATTGACGTACAACCTGTCACGAGCGATTGGAACATGCCTGATCGTTCTGTAGTTTTGGCACCTCTTCATACGTGGAGGTATTGCACCAGCCTTGCTGAGAGAAAGCGAGGCAGGCCTCGCCTTCTCTCGGCAAAGCTGCTGCAATAGAGCCAGTGCCAGGCCATCACCTGAGCCCGTCACCTCGTCCCGCTTAATATATATCTGTCCACAATGCGCAGGCGCCATTTGAGATCCAATGGGGTTTGCGAAGGGTACATCTGCTGCTGCAGAGCGTTTGTGTCAACGGCCAAATTGCGCAGAAAGTACTGGTGTGTCACGGCAATACCGTTGCAATGTGCTATAACGTCTATGAAAAATGTAGGAGCATATCTCGCAGATATTTATCGTTGGTCGCCGGTTACGATTTCTTAGTTGCATCATCATGAAACTTACCGGTCTCTCGCTGCCCCGGGGTGCAAATACTCCAGACAATTTGTTCGTAGAAGTTTTACTTATTGACACTACACTGGCGTGCACCGCATATATCGCCAAATGTTCTTCTGGATGGCTGCACAGTATACCAAGGGGAATAGTCGTAGTTAGCATCGAACTAAAGTGATACAGGCATTCTAACAACGCTGCGTGCTGCACTGAAGATTGTTGCTAGACAGACTATCTGCTTCGGTTAGTCCAACTCACCGCCTGTGCCACGCACAAACATTGCCCGTATTGGCATCTTGGTATTATTGAGTGAAGGTGCAGTATTAGCTGCACTAAAGAGAGCAAAGCTGTTAAAACCCAGGTTCATGACCGCGGGACCAAGTGCAGCCAAGCTTGGAGTCCTGAACCGCTGCTATCAGTCAGCCCCGCAGAAAGGGCGCGTTGCAGTAACGTCTCACTCAAGGGGTGAAGAATCAGCGATGCGCGGAACCCGGTTTGCGCGTGGATACCATTGAATCTTGTTTTTCCCAACAGAAAATACCTAATTCGTGGATGGGCCATGGCAATCAGTGTTCACTGTAATTGTGAAGAGTTTTGAACGGGTCTGCCGAACCGGCGTTTCGCATGTCCAACGCAGTGAACAGGATTGGCTAGCTGCTTTGTAGGATACAACAATAGAGTGCACAGCATCACATGATTCTGGAATGACCAGCAGAATGGAAGACGTGAGTGCGCCTCAATAATCCAAATTGTCGGATACAATAGATGGGTCGCTGAATTCATCCTCGCGCCCGTGGTGGGCAGCACAAGCAATACTTTATTTAGCCATAGAAGGCAACCACAGAAGTTATCCCTAGCCCACGAACGCGACCCTTCCAAAAAGCCAACGCCACTACATTGCATTTTGGACCGTCCCAGCAAGCCATGCAGCTGCCTGGTCTAGACGTTGCAACGATCCTGCGGAGCAGATGGCACTAGATGCTGTTAATCAAGAGTCAAACAGTTTGGACCGTCTCAGAAAGCCATGCACCTGCCTGCTCTAGACTTTGCACGTTAACCTGCTCGGGGATGGCGATGTAAGGCAGTCCCTTGGTCCAACGGCCCTCACCTCGCCCACCACTCGTCATGGCATTGGCAGCCTCGCTGCTGTCACTCTTGGCCTGCATCGTAATGCGCAGGCACTGCATTACCTATTCATGAGAACAACGTGGAGTGGCAGGGAGTGTCCAGCAAGTGTAAAGCGACGAGCAGGGGCACTCCGCACCAAAGAATACCAAGGGCGTGCGCTGTCAGGACGAAATTGCTCCTCGTTGCTCGGGAGTGTACATTTATTTCAGCAGACACGTATGCATCTGCCCGCACAGATTTGTCTGCAGAAGAATATGCAGGTGAAAGAAATGCATATCATAAGCATGCCTCATGTGCCGTTTCGGATGCTGGCTGCTACCGCCCGAGCAGTTCTTCATCTGCCGGCTAAAAGATACGCATACTCCCTGGGAGAAATGTAGGCGGTCCCAACAGGAAAATGGGTCATCACACCGTAAATGCTGTCTCCTGCCGCTTACTTTTCTGCGCACGTATTTCTTCACCAATTCAGTCTCATTGCTTCTCGGCTCAGACATTGCCTCGCAAATGCACATTGCAGGGCAAACACACGCCGCGCAGGTCAGCAGCAAAGCATGCGTCGTGCGCCTACGAAGACTGCAGCTTGATGAGAAGCGTGCAATCGGAATCACGTATATCTGCACAGAAGTAGCATGCACACTTCCTGAAGAGAGTCCCGCATGGCAGCAACAAAACTACCACATTCTGCTACTTTCCTCTATTATGTTACCCCCGCGCAGTTGCATTTGAAAGGGAAGCGCATCTGCTGTTCGAAATATTGCATACGAAGTCACCAGCAGAAGGATATGATCTCAGACTCTTAGGCAAAGACAGCCCATGCTCAATACCGGCAGCAGCCCGGAAGGACTCGGAAAGAACGCCGCACGCCGCATGCAGGTGGCTGCGTCTTCCTGCATGTGGCGTTTTTATCGAACCCTTCCTTTTCGACGACCAACCAGAAGTGAACCTTTTAAATACGTAGAGGGACCATCGTGCACTTGAAAACCGCAGGCCTGCCTTGCGTTTGCCCCTCCCTAAAATGCGCGAGTGCCATTGAAGCTTTGCCGTTAGATATAGAGCTTGGAATAATTTCTGCACCACACGACTGGCAAATTGTATATACGAGGAACATAAAACTGCTTGGATACCTCGCCAAACCAAAAACATCCGCCTGCGCAACCAGTGCCGGTTTCCT
>NW_013571933.1:4420-5854 GCF_000499745.2 Eimeria mitis
CTTTAATGGTGAGATACGGGTACAGTGCTTTTGGTGCATGCGCCAGACGTCTTTCCGACCTCAGTTGTGGCTTACGCTTGGCCACGAATGTCCTCCGCAAGCCAACTGCCTTCAGACATAGCTGCGCTGATCCCCGGTGCTACTAAGCGCTTGAGACGACTCGCAGCGCAGTCGCTGCTGTCTCCCACAACGTCCTCCACTGCGCGAATTCACTGACATTGATCGTTATTTCACATCGTATCTAATAAATGCATATCACAGCGCAGAAACAGCCCACTCCACCCGACACTAAGGATGAACGGTATTGAAACAAAACGAGCTCCCACACCGTCTTACCCAGCAGGTCCATGAATCACCACCCATGCTCACACACAATCATATCTGCTACAGGAGAGCCTGGAACTTAGCAATACAGACAGCCTACCCCGAAAAGACTAGTTGCCATCTAACGGCACACTTCCTGGGCAGAAACGTTCGCGATCGGAAGACGAAAGCAGGTGTCCCTATACGCCGAGCGTAGACTCGTGCACAAAAATTGCACATCGATACGGTGCTCGCACATTCACGTCCCCCAAAGGGTCTATCCCTGCCAGCAGACAGACGACAACCGTCGAAGGATACGTAAGCGCGCCACACAGATGAACTCGCCATTTAGATGCATACTTCCTGGCCGGAAACGCCACTCGCTGACATGGCACGTTATCCGGCGGCTCCACCACCCACATCTACCACATTATCTACTCTCCGTAAATGCATTCCACTCTAAGAGCGTACTTCCTGTGCAAAATAGCAGGGGGTCGCAACGACACACACGACGTCGAGATACCGCAGCCCTACATCCCCGCACATACACTCTCACAGCAGCACTATTTTGACGCATGCACTTCCCCTAGCTTCCTCCGAAACAATGCACAACACCTTCCGACCACGCAGATATGCCACATTATATACTCCGCATAAGTGCATTCCCTTATAAAGGGATACTTTCTGGGCAAAGCACAGCGCGCTCGCAACCCCAAACACCGCGTCGACACTCCGCGGCCCTAAACCGCCGCACACAAGCTCCACAAACACCCAATGCGCACTCATGCACATCCTGAAGCTCGTTCCCAACCAGTGCGTGTACCCCTCTTTTACCCACGCATGTCTACACATTCTGTGGTCCGCCAAAATGCATTCCCCTCTAACAGCATACCGTCTGGGCAAAGCAACGGCCGCTCGCAGCGCCAGACACTTCTTCGAAGCACCGCGGCCCTAGACCACCGCACACAAACTCCACAACCCCCCGATGCTCACGCACGCACCTCCCCTAGGTCCTTCCCAAATACTGCCTAGAAGACTCTCCATCACGCATATCTAACACATTCTATACTGCCCATATAGGCCTTTGCTCCTCAGCGCATACATCCTGAGAAAACGAGCGAGCGACTGCAA
>NW_013571934.1:0-10550 GCF_000499745.2 Eimeria mitis
GCGCCAAGTACCAAATAAAACACGATAATTTAAAGTACCATCATTCACAAAGATTAACGATTGCATCAGGTGACTGCGCTGTGCCACCGCAGGACCCCCAGCGAATCGGAATCTGAATGCCTCCGGTCGAGGGAAGTTTCCGTGCGGGATGGCACCACCGGGCAAGGCTGTAGGCCTAACAATGCAACTTCGGCTCAGGGCGACGTGGTTCATGCCCTTACGTCCGTAGGCCGTACAAGAAAGGCGCGGAAAAGCGAACGCATTTCAGCGTTGACTGAGGCCGTGATCCTGACAAGGCGAGGGCTGTTACTGCGGTGGAGGGACCCATCTAGCTCTTATGCTCGTTTGGCAGTCACCCTGGTAACAGCACTTCTGCCGTCATTTATATTCTTCCAGTGAGCTCGACAGAGGCACGACGTTATTTGTAGGCAATGCGACTCTAAACTGCTCGTTCGTTCCCCTACAATACACCATGGCTGCAGCGCACCAAGTTTAGCTGAAGTTGCGTTTAGTTTAGGCAGGCTACCTTTATGTCTCAGGATGGGATGGAGTCTGAGCGATGCGTGGAATCGTGTCTCGGCTTGCTACCAGATCGTCTTGACCCAGGTGTGCCAATGCCATCTCCTTTTGCACGCACTATTTCATGCCAGCGTTCGATTGGTTGATGCTGACTGTTCGACCTTTTGTGCTCAGTCCCTGGCCTGCATCTTTGCTGTTGCCAACCTTTTCCCCCAAGCCCGGCCTGTGGCACAGAGGGAGTATGAATCAGGTAGGGTTGTGATGACCTTGTTGGCCCCTACAGATACCTTGACGGATTTGAAGCCGCAGTAAACTAGGCTCGGCACTTCTGAGCTTGTATCGCTGTGTAAATGCAGCGATCGTGCCCATGTCAAAGGGGNTAAACTAGGCTCGGCACTTCTGAGCTTGTATCGCTGTGTAAATGCAGCGATCGTGCCCATGTCAAAGGGGAATGAAGCCGCTGACGCGGTGTGTGCTTCTTAGATTTACACCACAAGTGAGAAGTGCTTTTGCTGCATTTGCAGGTGTCCTGCGCATGTGGGTATACTTCATCGGGACGTCAACCAGCGACACCATATTATTTCTGGTTTTTCCCATCATATTCCACACGTAAGGTTGGCCAGCCGTCAAGGTTAATTATGCAGCCATCTCTCAGCGTGGCTTTCTCGGGGGAAATGTCCACATTTGTGCCTACTTCGTACATGTGTCCCCCCTTATTGACACCAGGATCACCTTCTGGATAATGGGTCTGGCTGCAACAGCAACGAAGTTCTTCGCTTCTTTAGGCGTACTGCTACTTTCGGTTTTATCTCTCCAGTCATACGGCTACTTCATATCGGCAATAGTGACCGATGTAAGTATTCTTGACGCCTTCTTCGCAAAGAAGCAGGATTGCACGACATGCCCTGAAGTTCGTTTCAGGCAAGGGCGTGTTGCTAAGGTTAGATGGTTGCAGCTGCGACAACGTTTGTCGAGGGTTTTTCAGCATGCGTATTGATTAACACATGAACAACGAAATGTAGACCTACTTTATCCCGCGTGATACCAGTTGGCGGGCGCATATCGATCAACTCTTCCCTTCTGAACTGTTTCAAGGCTATGTGTTCGTTGTACGCCACCTGCTCTTTCTCTGTACGATGCGCTGGGTGCTTGAAGGAGGTCGTCGCACTTGCCGTGACGCAAGTAGCCCAAGTTGTCCTAGCCCTGTTTTCTGGATTCATGACGCAGATCGACCAGCTGAACCCATTCTTACAGGTTGTTGCGGTGAGCAAGCATACTGCATACTGCAGTTCCTCGCCGAACTTGCACCCCGCCTCATCCAATATATCTTTACGCGATTGCGTGTGGCTATGAACCGCTGCAGGCATTATCTCCATTTAAGTATGCCCTCTCGGCATTTTGCTTGGTAATTTTTGAGAACGAGTTCTTCATTGGTGAAGGTGGAGAGCGAGTTTCTGGAGACGACGTAAGTTCCAAAAAAGCCGGTATCTTGGAAGACGTCAAGCTGGGGTGGGGGCGCATGCTTCAGGAGCAACGGACACATCAGCTCGTCTAGTTGCGTGTCTGTTATCCTCGCAGTTCCTCAAGGGGACGTTCGGAATTAGAAGAGAAACATGCGCTTCAGATTTAGGGGCGCTTGCTGCACTTATCGTTGTGTAAGTGTAGCTGCACTTCTGCAAAGTGCGTAGCTGATGAGCGCAGCGCGTTCCGCCAGCTTCGAATACAGCTCTCTATTGCAGTATCCAGCTGAATTATACCCAGGCGGCACGTGCCTCGCTTTTGGATCCGTGCAGGCCCCGCCTCCTAGCTTTGGTCATTATGGAATTTCAAGCTCGGCGAACAAAGGAGAACGCGTGAAGCGCCCTGCCAAACAAGAAGAATGTTCGCGTTTCGAGATCAAAGGGTTGCTTATTTTATGCACCCTCGAAAGGAAGTGCTAGAGGTGCTTGGCGACACAAAGTGGGATGGGCAACAGCTCACTCCATCAAAGACAGCAGCGTATTCTGGCTAAAAACCCTACTGGCTTGCAGCGAGCATACTGAGCCCTGGGAATATACTCAGGAACTCGACTTCAACGCCCGCACTTCCTTCCGCGGGCCAGCACTGAAGCTACTCCATTCCAGCTTCTGTTTGTGCTGGTCCTGTTCATGGCAAGTTTTGTCTGTCAGCTTTTCAAGTTTAAGTTTTTTACATTTACTCACAAAACGTCTAGGTCAGTAGTCCGTTCGTTACCACGTAGGGATAGTTGCTGGTGCTTAGCAGGCTAGTTATGCGGAATATTTTGAGGTTAGTTGTTCGCATTTACTGGGTTACGCAAGTGCCAAACCAAGGCTATACTGATATAGATTCTTCTTGCGACAGCCCTCGAGTAGACTACAGCTGGGTCATTAGTACTGTGCAGGGCATCATACACACGGGGGTTCTTCGCCCGAATGTCGTTTCTATTCCGAGCAAATGCTCTTGGATTAACCACTCTGCCCACCATCAGTGTTCTATGCACCAGACATTTAGCCTAAGACGGAAAGGGGGCAATTGCGTGCAGAAGCACGCGAGATGAAAATCATATGGGGTAGGCGGGCGACGCCTTAGCATTTGTCAAGTATAAATCCTACACAGTGTTTAAACCACGCTTCTCTCGCTGCGCTTCTGGTGGAATGCGCCGCTTTACGATGCCGCTGTGAGGTCGCTGACCAGAGCCACTATCTTCCTCAGNGCTTCTGGTGGAATGCGCCGCTTTACGATGCCGCTGTGAGGTCGCTGACCAGAGCCACTATCTTCCTCAGCCGAAGTGAAAAACTTGCCGTTTCCCGATTGAATGCTGTACACGTGGCGCTAGTGGTTGACAACTTGTCGTTTCGACTGATTACTTTGTGCTGCGGCCACCATCTATGTTTCAACTCCTGGGATTCAACTCTCGAGGCAACAGAATTGCATGGAAAAGGCGTATAGCGCCATGCCCTTGAGATTCGTCAGCGCATCCAGTTACTTGCAAGTGTCGGTTTGCGGAGCCTTCGCCCGTTTAACCGTGCCACACCCAATTGGTGTGCCATAGTAGTTCGAATGCATGAGAGTCCTTAGAACTTTCCGTAATTTGTGGGATTTTCATTTTTTCGCTTGAAAGAAATACTTTTAGCCTTAGACGCCTTGCGCTCGTAGCAATAGCTACCCCAACAACTTTTCCATAACGTCGAGTTGCCGGTGCCGGTACTTGCTGAGAGAGTCAGAGTGGCCACAGAGTAAAGGGTTTGAAAGAACTGTTCGAGCGCAAGTCCCTCCCAGCTTGTTCNAGCCGAACCCAGAGGAACTCTCTCCACTATCACCAAAGCTACAGGCACAAAAAAGGAGGAGGCCGAGAGTAGTCGGAATATGATCATTGGACCCGTTCCTCTTATCGATGATTTTCATTCCTTATGGGTCCACGGCGCGCAAGCCTCCTCTGCTGGACTGGTCCCCGGATGACTGGGCCCTGGCCCAATTCACTAAATCAGTGAGCTCTGTGCTGAACAAAGTCTACTTGGTGGCGCAAAGTATGCTGCTTCCTTCCTGATTGATCGGTTGCTAACGACGCCTTTAACTACGGGAAGCCGCTTTGTCCCCGTACAGGTTGTCTGCCAGCAAGTTGAAGTTCTGCAGATGCCCAATAGTTTGAATTGATACAAGTGGGTGATGACAGAACGTACGTGAATGAAGTGGTCGGTAGGAATGCACAACCATGCGCAATTTCTATTTCTTCACCCAAAGTCACAAATTCTATTTCTCTGGCCAGCACAGCGGTGCTTGCTCCTGCCTGAGCCGTTGCTGCACCAAACCCTACTGAAACTTGGGACTTCTATCTGAATCGTGCACCCCTTGGCTTCGAATCGTTGGAAAACTGTATTTCCAGTGGAATCAATGACCTCGCTAGCTTGTGCTTTCTGCGCAGCCGGTGACCATGGATTCTGAAGACTGCAGTGCTAGTTGCCTTGAGGTCTGGCGCTGTACAGCACTCAGCAGGTGTCTTAAGTCGAGTGAGTAGTTTCCCTCTCTAGCTCACAACTACCCAAGACTACCCAAGACTACTAGCCCATGCAAAGTAAGGATCCTGAACCTTGCGGAGAATCATGACAAATAAATCAAACTTGCCTCGGNCTTGCCAGCTACAGAGCAACTAAAACGACTGTCAATGTTCCTGCAGTGCAAAACTGCTATGCAGCCAAAGCCTGCGTAATGCACGGCGCGACCCCCCGTCGTTCATCTGCGCTTGGACTCATTTTTTTTGCACCCAAGTGCGCCAATCCGTCGTTACTTCGATAAAATTCGCGTTTTGCATCCCTCTGTGACTGCAGATACACAGAATATAGCACCTGTCGACGCTCAGTTGCGCCTCTACAAAACTAGCGGCTGCCACGACACTGCAGATGAATGCTTCACTGACGCCTTGACACTCTCTACCCTGCTATGCAAGTGTCGCAATAAGGAGAAACAATCTGCGACCTTCCATACAAAACAAAGGTAAAACAGCGGACCTTGCCATTTCCCTCTCCTTCCACTCTTCAATTTTCTTTTGCTTCAACCGCTCTTTTCGTTTGTCGTAGTCCTGCGCACAAATAGCACATAACACTGGCAGTGCAGCTTGATGAGCCCAAAGGCCGCGCGCATTAACTAACTGCTCGTAAGGAGACTAGCTGTTCCCAGACTGACCTCCTCTTCGGATTCCTCATCCTTCTCTCGACTTTTCTGCCACTTTTCAACCAGCTGCATGCGTTTCCGTACAAGGGGATTGGAAGAACTAATCTTTTTGACGCCAGAGCTGCCGAGCGGTCGCTTAGCAGGTGCCACAGTCACACCGGACCCTTGGGCTCCCTCCCGCGAGACCGCAGGAGCCTTCGGATCTGCTTCTGGGTGCCGCTGAAGATCTGCAGATCGCCAAACATGTAAGTAGACGCTGGAATACATTGCACAGAAAAGAATGTCAGTGATGCCGTCTTTTAGACGCGATGCGTCAATCAGCCGCCTGAAGTTCAAAGAGCGGGCAGCCGCAACTTCTGTTTGTGGCACGTCAGCAACTGCACAAGTACCTGACTCTGCACTGCATCATGAACCTGCCTGAACACTCCAAGGACCTGCGATACAGATGGGCTGCATCGCCTTGTGGCGACACGCCCTGAAGAGAGCTGGCGGCCATTGAGGGCCACTAGCCTCGTAGTGATTTCAGCAGCTGCTGTATGCGCGAGCCGCCCTGTTGATGGTTTACGCAGCGGAAGGCATTGTGGTTCGGCAGAACTTGGCGCATGGGGTTGTTGTGTTTATGCAGCTCGTTCGATGGTGCATAACTCAGCAAAAACCCGTCGGGAACACCGTCCCTTGGGGGTCAATGCTAAGCACGCACCACGCCTAGGCTAGGGAAAAAATGGCTGGCTGGAATGAAGCTAATCATGTGTGTCTAGTTCGCAAATGTGCCCAACGGGCTACTAAATGTCCCGAGGTCCCCAAAGTCACGCAGATAACGCAGCAAAAGCATATGAAAGCGCTGTTGGGCGAATACCCACGTCTGTACGTAGAATAAGCCACGGGTCGTTGACCGTCTGCAAAGTATTGAACACAACCAGCGACATACCTGCTGCTGGTACTGCCCCCGCTTTTGCGGCTTCTGATGCTGCTGGAGGCACTTCATCGGGAAGCGTCGGTGGGGGCCCTTCAGGGGTAGGAGGGGCAGTGCAGACTGCCGTCGACTCTTCGCTGGATTTGCTGCTGCCTCTTGGCACAGCACCAGCGGTTCTAGAGCCACTTGTGGAACGGCCGGTACCGCCCTTGTCCGACGCAGGTGCCCCCGTCAAACCAGCTAGGCAGTTCCGAGGGGACGCCTTTACTGCTCCACTGGTCGAGGCAGTTGCCGCCGCAGTTGAATACGGGAACACGGATGCTAGTTCTTGATGGCGCCCTTCTGCCTCCACGTCGTAAACAAGATGCTTCTGCAGCAAGACAGAGGCAACACCAACAAATCCATGTTCTCTCTTTCAAGNTGATACCTGGAAATCCTGTTGCATTTTATCAAGTCTCTTCAGGAAAAAACTGCTGCTAAGGCCTCCATCTATCCAGTCGTCCTGCAGCAGGCATGTCCAACATAAAAATGAAACACAAGGGGAGCCATGGGGTCTCAGGTTAAAGTTCTTCAGAATGAGCTCACGGGGCCAGGACTGGGCTTCAGAACCTCTCTATGCGGCATTCAAAAGGTCTGAAACCCACCAACCGGGCCTTCAAGGCAGCGAGCATTGCTGAAGCCCATTCCTTCTCCACATTTCCAAGACGTCGTGCAAGCGAAGACGCCACCGAGCGAACCTGCCGAAGGTACACAGAGCGAATGGGTCACCAAATTGAGCATATGCAAGAGGAAGCTAACTCGCTGTTAAGCAATGGTGTGTTTCTGCCGTTGCATAGATATTAGAGCCATCACCAGCAGGCCCTTAGAATTAGGGTACCTTTGCCTGTTGAGACTGTGTTCCTCTGGACTCCAACAGCCGCTGCTTGCAGGCCGGACATTGTGAAGGGTCGGTGCGCCGATCTTGTTGAAGTTGAAGGTCTATCAATTCCTTCAGTAATTCATCATCCGAGCCACTAGCTCTCCCCTCTTGTGATCGTTTGGGCCGCTGTGGCTCCCGTTGCCGCCTCATGGAACGGAATCGCTGCAGCCACAGACTGACGTCAGCCTTTTCACTGGGAACAGCTTCCTGAGCCGCCGCGGGGCTTTCGTATTCTGCATCTAATTCTTCCTCCATGAAATCTAGCTGAAACATGAGCTGTTGGACCTTCTCCGAGCACGTTGGAAGCTCCTGGGTTAGTCTAAATGTGGATGCAGCCCATTGCCGCAGGTCCTGCTGCTGATGTTGTTTGTCATACGTTCCTTCCTGCACAGCAACCGGGCGTGAAGAACTCCCGGGCACATCCCAGGTAACCTCATCAGTTATTACATTCCAGTAGTAGGTCTTGCCAGAAGCAGAATCTAAAACGGCCTGCCAGACAGCCGCATCCTCCTGATGTTGCTGCTGGTCATGATTATCCGTGACTGCTATCCCATGGTCTTCACTGTTCTGAGGACTCTCAGAAGCGGGAGGGCTGACATTTGCCCCTGACGGTTGTTCGTTATCTGCCGGCGTCTCTGCTGGAGGCACGGTAACAGCAGCACCCGGATCATCTGGATTTGAGTTCTGCTGTTCGGCCTCCCTCTGACTGTCCAGCTGTTGAATTTCCTTCATAAAAAGGGCGAATTCATCATCCACACTGCTGCGTTCGCCTTCTGCAACATGTGTATCGTCAGCTGGTGCATGCGCTTCTTGTCTCCCTCCCTCTTCACTCGTCGCAACCGCGGCAGTGGGGGCTTTGGTAACCGAAGCATTCGACGTAGCTTGTGCGCGTGCTCTGTTGGCATGCCCTGAAAGCAACACAGCAACGATCGAAACGAAATCTAGTGCTAAGAGCAAGCCATACACCAGAGTTACGGCAGACGTAGAAGCTGTGGGAACAACAGTGGATGCTTGATGCGTCAGGATGGCCTGTCCAATTTACTTTTCATGCGTAATTGGCGCGGTAAGAAGGTGGGGGGAGGCATATCTGACGCCATGATTTGTGGCATTAACGGATCTGTCGCAGTTGAAGCAGGCCTATCGAGCGGGTTATGTTCGCTGCCGGGGTTGGACGCGGCCGCTGCAGCAGCAATCATGTCGGCTGATATCTCAGGTGCGTCATCCTCTTCCGGCTGAGCACTAGGCTCGCCCCCTTCGTCCGCTGTCGGGGCCTCAGGCAAAGTGTTATGCGTGCAGACAGCATTTTCGGTGGATGCCCCTTCTACAGGGGCAGATGAGGCAAAGCTGTCCGAGGTCTCGCTCGCACCCCCACTGGCCTGGTCAGGCAGGTCTGGTTCGGCGCAGGCCGGTGCCTGTTGGGAGTCTACACGGTCATCGATTTGTCCCACTCCATCTTTCCCCTCTGCATCTGAACTCTCAAGTTGTCCTTCCTGCTTATCTTGAGTTAAGAGGTCTCCTTGCGAAGCCCCTTCGTCAGAATCCGTCATGAGCGCGGGGAAGTGGAGGGGAACGCATACAGACGGTTGATAGGAGNTTCCTGCGTTGTTTGGCTGTGGTCTCCTCAAGGGCTAGAACGAGTTTTAACTCCTGAAGCCCGCACGTTAGTACATCGCGCAGCTGCTGCACTGGCCCGAGCCAAGGATACTTCTATTCACACATATTAAGGCCATCCCTGCCCCTGTATTTTGTCGCTATAGATAAAAGCATCAATGCATGCAGCAAAGTAGAATTAGGAAGACTCAAAGCTTCCGGGTGTCGGGCACTGCGTATGAGTAGGACATGCGCGATGATGGCCAGTCCCTTTGAAGAGCCGTACAAAACTCCATAGCCCATTTAAATATACGGAAAGAGTTTGGGTATATAACGTCTACTAACAAACGGTGCATGCTTATTTTGAATCTGCTTCACGGTCAGTGCCCGATTGGGGCTTTTCCCAAGCCCTGTTGTTTCACGGGAAATAGCTTTCGGAAGATTTTCCTCCTACACATTGAACTTCATTAGCTAAAACTACTGTTGTACGCGGAAATCAACTTTAGTATTTGCAGCTGCCTTCCAGACTTGAAACCAAACCCCTGCCACGGGGCCTCACCTGCGGAATTGGAATGTGAAGAAACCGCGTTGGTTGGGGCCCCCACTCTCTCCCTTGTATGTCCGAGGAATAATTTGACAGGTAAAGACAATCGTTAGTTGAACCTCATTTCTCATTAAAACCTTTATCCAAAGGCGAAGTGAGCTGGGGACCTCTGTGTGTGGCTGTTGCTGCTCTGGGCTGAATGCTAGAGGCCAGTCCCGTTAAGCATGAGTTCTACTTATGGTTGGCTCACTGAAAGTGCACTGGCCATTGAACGGCCTGTTCCTCTCCGGGGGGTTTCTCAACAGTCTCAACTTCGCCTGTCGGCGATCGTGAGGAAACAGCGGGAGAGTCTACAACAACGACTAGATGCGCAGCGATATCTCTTTGTTGAGGCCGCCAAAGAAGGTAGAGTATTCACGCATGATGCCCCGTGTTCCCGCAGATGGACGCGTCCATCGAAAAAGGTGAGCCGAATGGGGGCTGCCATTCGCTCCCCAACCGGACTGGCTTCTAACAGATCTTTGACCTTTGCAGCTTCTGGTGTTTAGCCGCCTTCTTCGCGGGAGAGCACACCAAGTAGGCCCTGACTATATAGAGAAAAGACCATTGTTCCTACTTTTTGTATGCTGAATCGCAGCCATTAGATTGGATTGGGCGACAGTTAGCTGGCAAGAATGAAGGCGTTACCTTGAGGAATGCTGCTGACGAACTCGACCGGATAAATAATACTCGGGACGTCAACACTGTATCGATCCACTTGGAGAGGAAAGCAAAACTGTATGATCGACTAGGTATGGTCCAGGCTTTATCTGCAACATGTGTACAATGCGTAGGGCTGCAGTGGAGTATCACTGGTCGTTTCGAATCATTGCCAATAATTGTGTTTCTTTGTGTATCTGTCCTTTCGCTTCTCTTATCCTTGCAGTAGGAGGAGTGGCTCATAATACGTCCGCCGCACAGCTTCTTCAACTGAATCAGAAACGCCGCATTGCCCAGAGGGACAATCCAGCGGTGGAGCCAACTGGCCCGCTCCTTTCGACAGAAGCTCTCGCTGAGCTCCTAAACCTTCCCGAGTAAGTAGGATTGACATTTGAACCTCCTACTGAACCAGAGACGAGGCATAAATTCTGCGCGTTTCAAGCAATTTGCGCGATTCTTGTGCTTGTGTCCCGGAGTTCTTCGGGAGAAACACCGTCAGTGGAGCCGGAATATATATGAGTCCTGTGCTCTTCAGTATATGTGACTTTTATTCACTTTCCTGATTTTTCGTGCAGAGGTTCCAACGCCGGCCTAGACGATGAAAAGTACGTCTTGAAACAGGGGGGGGTATGACGTAAATTTTTCCGTGCATTGCTCACAAGCATATTGCCAACGTTCCTTTGTACACCAGCGCCGCA
>NW_013571934.1:10580-15726 GCF_000499745.2 Eimeria mitis
TTAAGCGCTGCAGAAGACATTAACTGCTGTACTGTAAACTGTGCAGGTGTGAACAACAACACGCCGCTCGTTTGGTTTTTCTTCAAGCAAGGCTGAATCTCTACCGGCATGTTCTAACCGAGGATTCAATTGCTTGACGCCTTGGACGAATAATGGCTCGCAGTGAACTCAGGGAGGCTGTCCACTGGGAGTTTTTTTTATTTTCAAGGCCCAAGCGCTTCGTATATGCCTGTGTAGTATGGCAGCATTGTGTTTCATGAGTGCGCCAGTGATCAAAGGCGTCCCACGAGTTCCTGAGGACCCATATGGGGAGCGATTCTTAGGATTGAAGTTCCCGCCAAAATCTCGTACAGTTGAAAACTATTGCCATATACACCAAAGCAGGAGACAGTCGATATGGAAACAACCGGAAATGCTCTCGCATCTCCGAAAAATTCTAAAATGTTTTGCTTACGGTTACGGTATGGTGCCAGTCGCCGCAGGTATTCCAAGCTTCTCAAAATATGGACATTTCCACCCTCCAAGTGGGCTAGTTAGTCCTTCACCAGCAAACTCTTTATGCAGTTTCTGATAGGCTCTCCAGAGTGCAAGGTGCGCATGGTACCAATTGATGCTCACGATACCGCTTAGCAATTCTGTTACATCCATGGTACATACTAGCAGCTGCCACGGAACTGTTTGGGTCTGGTGGTCGATGGGACACTGGGGTCCAATCAGAAGCTTGCCAGACCTGCACTTGCATAGGGCCCAAGCTGCCTCTCGAATAGACAGATTCACTCGAAGCTGTGTATCATACTGAACGTGTTCAACAACATGACCCGACAGACGAGCGCCTTGCTCTCGCGTCTTCCGGAGAGCAAGGCAGGTCGTTCGTCGGAGGGTCCAAGCTGTCAATCAACGAATGCCTCTCTCTGGTGTGCATTGTTGTATGCTGCCACCTTTAGTGTTCTCAGTAGTGAGGTTCGGAGGTGCGGGCCAGAGCAATCCTGCGCACCGCATCGTTCATGGCGTGTTCCCGCCTTACCGACATCTGAATTGGCAAAACAGGAGCTAACGAGGGGAAAAGTGTTAGGGGCATCCTGTGTATAACCGTCATTGCGTGGTCTAGCACAGCTGTGTTACCACTCTGCGAATTGCATATTGCACGGCTAGCCCTTCAAAACGCCTAGTTTTGGGAGCTCCTCACTACAAGAATAAACACTTATTACTAAGGATATAATTAAATCTACATTCTGAGCAGCGGAGTGCAATGCCGTGTGCCGAGCATGGAGGGGTCTCGAGCTGACCCCTCATCGGTCAGCGTTCGGTGTGGTGCTAAGGGGTGACGAGAAATGGCTGAAGTCTTAGTTACTTTTGGCAGTTTCCGATTATAAAAGTAGGAAGAAACCCAAATCTATTCCTGTCTTCCGCTTTCCACGAGCCGGTAGCTCTACAGACATTCAGAACTTGGTAGCCACGGGCTTGCCTCAGGAATGAACGTCAGAACTCGATGCTACCACTATTAGATCCTTTGCCAACCTCCCACGGCCAATACCCCACCCAGTTTCACCATTAGTTGTGTCCTTTTTCAACTTATCGTTGGAAGCATCCACACGAAAATCATTGGGTTAGTCCTAACTCTGGAGGATCAATAGACCAGTGGTTGGCCGTGTTGGCCATTCCGGCGCTACACTGCTCTGAATTTCCCTGCCCCTGTCCCTATCTCAAATTCAGTTATGCAAAGTAAAAATATATTCCCTGGTTGATTTACAGACAGGAATTTCCACTTAGTGGCGGTTGACCCCCTCAACTGGCGCAGCACCCAGCCGTTCATGGAGTCCTACCAAGTAAGCACAGATGGAGGCTCAACTTCATCTGGCAAAACTACCGAAGGGTCGACAGCTGACTCAGGGGAGAGTTATCGTTGCCGTATGTTAGTGGAAGAGCTCCTTGAGTCACCTGCCGCTCCTGTGGAATCGCTTGTGGAGGGAGCCCAGCTTGAACAAGTTGCTGCACCTACACCGCAGAATCCCTTGGCGGCTCTTGCTGTTTACGTCGATGTTAATTTTTCCTCCGCCCTCCAAATGCTCCGAACAGCTGCATCAGTCACAGTCGAAGAGGCAAAAGCCACTCTATTCTCAGGCAGTAGCGGGAGGCTCAACATTGCGAGGAGGCTGCATGGGAGACTGGAAGAGCTATGGACTCGACCCTATAGGCAGCTCAAAAATGTGAATGTCGATAAGGTCCGTCTACTGCTTGGCAGCTTAAAGCGCCAGGATCACCGCTGCGGGCAGGACACTCCCACACTGCCGCCCACAGACCTCAGTGACGAGGCTGCAGCAGATCGGTATACGAATACGGTGGACGCCAGTCTCTCATGCGGGCTACCAGCCTATTCGATGGATCGCTTCTTGTCAGACAGTGAAGTGCACTGTGCTGACGCTTTGCCGACGACGTGGCGCCCTTTCCGCAGAGATGATGGAACAATCATAGCACCTCCAGTGGAGCTACTGGCTGCTTTTGCGGACTCGAAAAGTGCGCATATGCCTTATAGTAGAAACAATCCCTCCACTTTTGAAGGTCAGGAGCTCTGGACATCTGCACAAAGGACCCCTTTGAACAGCACCGTCGGGTGCGTCGTGGGTCTGTGCGTACGCAGTTTACTGGACCTGTACATTCAGGCCATTCGCTCACTGCAGCCTACGCTGTTGCCGCGGGGTTCTGTGGTTCTCGTCACAGCTGTTAACGTGCCGATGATGTTCAGGGTGTTAGAGGAGCACCACTTGGTAGTACAACCGCTTGATCTCGACCCTCATACGTTGATGCCCAGCGAGCAAATTTTACAGCAGGCAGTGCAATGTTGGGGCTCTAGGGTTAAAGCAGTCCTCTGTTCTCACCTTTACGGAGGCGTCTGCGACTTACAACCTCTTGTGGACTTCAGCATAAAACACAAGCTGCTTCTCATAGAGGATTGCGCTGAGTCATTTGTCGGAGAGCTGTACAAAGGTCAGTGGCAAATCCATTGTCGTTGATGGTTCCGTCCGTAGTAGCGTTGGTTACGTTTCTGGTGTTTCCGTTGGCAAAATGTGGCTGCCGTGTGTTCACCGCTGTCCCTGCTCTTAGGCCACCCTTGGGCGGATGTCAGCCTTTTCTCCTTCGGGCTGATCAAGACGTGTACTTCCGCTGGAGGAGGGATTGCAACCGTGCGTTTCCAGCTGTGTTATCCACGCCGGAGGCCGAAGCTGGGTATATAATGTAGTAGTGTCTCTTCGCCTTTTCCTTGTTTGACGAGGCCACAATGAACGAGTAACGGAACCTATCTGGCTTCCTTTTGTGGGGTGCAAAATTGACTTGTCTTGCAGGTGCGTAGCCGTTTTGTCGCTGCGCGCATGCGCTCCTTGCAATCGCTGTATCCATATAGCAGCCGTCGGACATTTTTCAAAAAGCTTTTCGTGACTCTGGGGGCATGCGGACTGCAAAGCGAAGTGTTTATGAAGACATTCTTGAGATTTTGCCAGTAAGGTAGCACCGCATGCATGAGCTACTTTGGCGCTTCAGGATAACGTTTAGCAGCTAGTTCTCCGTTCCTTTGCAGAAAGGGGACATGTCGTTGTTAGGTTAGTTCGTTTCGGCGTGAAGCATGCTCCTGTCTGTGTTTGTGGTGCTTTGAAAGTGTGCTAGGCTGGAATCCAGGAACTTTCCTACAGTCATTTGTAAGCTTTTCCCTGTTTGGCACCAGGAAGGCCGGCTATTCGACCAGCGCAGCAGCAGGAAGGAAAGCACTTTTAACGCTACGCGCGCAGCGCTGTAGCTACTGTGTAGTTTCATTGCATTGTGAGTGCCGTGTATTTTGCAGGTACGGGGCTTTCCATCATCAGGGCAGCTTTTTAAGCTTCTCCGGTTCCAACCAAGCTCTTCACTTCTTGCAGTGCTCATGTACGAATTGTATAATCAGTGCACGATAGAGTCAGTCGGTAGATATGCTGCTGATTTATTCTATATTTGAGGCTTCACAACCCTGTATCGTTGCTTGTGACTCTGGGAAACCTCAGGAAAAGACTTGACTCGTGGAATTTGCAGGAGTTCATTGAACAGCAGTTGCGCACGACCAGATTCGCTCGGAGGCTCCAGCACCTAGGTTTCCAATTGCCAGGAAGTGATGCTGATTTCAAGACCTTCTGGTGGGGCGGGGCAAAACACTTTAAATCACTTTAGACTATTGTTATTTACAAGAGACTCTTGACACAGTCATATACTACTGCTGGTCAAACACCTTAAGTTGGCTGTGCACCCTCTTCCAGGATGTTATTGCACCTCAATATGTTTGTGCACAAACGAATGAGCCTATTATTGAAATGGAAGCGTTTTTATCTTTGTATGTCGTGAAAAGAAATGACAGCGGAGCTTTAGAATCTCGTGAATTAACTAGCTGTTTGGCCTCATCGGACCACGACGTCTAGGGTTACTGCGCTGATAGCCTGCAAAAGAGACCTCTGCATCGTGTCCGCAGGCTATTTCCAGTCGTCACACCGGATGGATGGAGTAGTGCGGATTTCGAGGCTGTTCTTCGACAAAATGGGCTGTTTGCTGCTAGCGACGCTACTACGCTCGTCTGCTGCACTGCACTGCCAGGCTGTGCAGGAGGTATGGGATATCCGAAGATGGCTTCTGATGTAATGCGCCGCATTGTTTACTTGCCAGTAAACCGCAACTCTACACCGAAGCAGCTTCTACAAGTAGAGGCAGCAGTGGCAAGGGCTTGCGGGCGTGAACCAAATGTACACATGCGTTTTACTAGCGGTTGCATCCATCGTGGCGTGGACAAGGCAGAGGGTGAAATGCCTAGCATACTGAAACGAGGACATAACTCTGACACATCGAGTGGCACGTCAAGTGTCTTACAGGGTTAATATCACTCGTTTGAACGTGACGAGCATTACCGTTTGCACATTTCGTTCCTGTGCTTCTAATCACTGAGTACAGTGGTGCACTCGTTGAGAAATTTAGGAAATTTAGTCAAAAGAATGCTTGTTGCAAAAAAGCACTGCATCTCTTCTCTGCTTTAAGTATGTCCCACTTAAAACCTGTCCTCTGGGGCAAGGCTTTTCTGTGCATTGGGGAAGAAATCTGTGAGATCTTTTCGGAGGTAAAGGGATCCCTGACCTTC
>NW_013571934.1:15838-21547 GCF_000499745.2 Eimeria mitis
GCATAACAGATCCTACGGTTGCTCGTGATTCCGAGCAGCGTAGCACTGCCCTGTCTCACAGAGCAGTGCAACACTGCGTTGAACCCATTTTTCGGGGTCGTCATCTGCAAAGGTGCAAATAGAGACAGCTGGGAATGCATGTAACTGCTACAAATTGTTAACAACGTTGAATAAGGAGCGGGTCATGGCTTTCAAGATGCGCTAAGATTAAGATGCTCGTTGGTGCCAAACCTGTTGGGAGATCCAAGAAGGTGACAACCTCCGCGCAGGCTGCCCTGTCAGCCGTTCTGTATACCGGGCACCTGTTTTCCGCACCAGAAGAAGCGCACTGCAGTCTAATTGAACAACAATTGCCACAAACTGGAGCGTTGCAATCAGGGACGAACAACGGGTGCAACTGTTTCATTTGAGCTATGCTAACTTGTATCTCTTTTCTTCTTTCACATGGGATAATTGGGGGACCAAGCGAATTGGCGGCATTTGCTGGCACATTTCACGTGGGTTCGCGTCACGAAGCAATCTATCCTCGGCGGACCAAGCAGCCCCCTGCAGGGGCAAAGTGCACACTTTTTTGTGAATTAGAGGTAACTGTACACAAAAACTGCTGGTGTTACTGGATGAACGGGCACTGATATCGAGAATCGGAGATTACTGTGGTGTTCGTCTTTAGCAGAGTTGAGAAGCTAAGCATTGGAGACTTTGCTTACCTGGAGGAAAACGCCTGTGATGGAAATTCCCACATCTGCAGGATATTGTGGGCCAGTTTCGTTCTCAGTCTCGTTTTCGAGATCAGCAAACTCCGCAGACAATGAGAGGCTGGACGGGGGCTCCTGAAACGGCCCAAAAATGCTAGGCATTCTTCTATTTCTGATCAGGTGGGGCTGTAGGCAGTGATATATCAGGCCCATGAAGGTGCGTAGCTACCTACAGACTCGACGGATGTTGGTGACTGCTTGGTCAGCTAGCGTAATTCTGGGGTTACGGAAACAAAGTGAACATGTGACAGATGATCTTTCTCGAGTATTATACGCCTTAATCTCCCAAGTTTGTACCTTCAAAGCACGGGCGACGACCCGCAATGCTGCCTTGAAAAAGCTCTGAGGATGGTAAAATGTTGCTATGTTGAAGACTTCAGGTGGGCCGTTTTGTGCCCAGTGCCTCGCGCTACTGATGCGCGTCCCAAGATCATGGAGCCATGCTCCAAGGCTGAGCTTTGAGGGGTAGGATACAGAAATCCACGCTGCGGGGACCTTCTGGAAGTATAAGTCCTTACTGAGGTTATCCAAATCCTCAGTCATTACAGACCAGCCCCGGAGTGCCTTCAATCACGCCACATTTTTGCATATACCTGCTAACTATTCCATCCAGCGTAAGTGTGCAAGCGACACGAGAGATGCAGCAACTCTTTTTCATACTGAATTCGTTTATTTTGCACTGTGCCACGCGAAATGGTGCCATGTAACTATCCTGGTTCAATCGTGGTCAACTGGCCTGCTTTAGGCGAACGCACCTCGATAAGTTGGGTGAGAGACATTCGGATGAACGCGAGGAGCGCATTGTAACTGCAAAGCTCTCCTTTAAGGAAGTTACTCAGCGGAGTTAGCTCACATAGTCCTGTTTGTGAGTTTTCGTGTAGCTGGAACACCTCCCTGCTAGCCGTTTCGTGGGGAATGTCCTCAGGCACTTTGCTTAGTAGATCTGAAATCATACCCATAAGGCTTTCTTCTTTATTGCCTCTCGCGTGCGTCTGCATTTCCCTGTGAGCGCTGACAAGGTAGTCCAGGAGCCGGCTGCTCTGCATCTCCTTGTACCTGAGACACAGAAGCACGTCAGACTGCCGTGTGGATCGGAGGAAGAGAGCGATGATGAATAGAAGCTGAAAATATGTAAAGACCGCCAGTTTTATGCCACTCTCTAACATCATAACTGACGTACACCACCGCAGCTCCAGAGTCGAGGCCCAGAATCTCGGGGGCCGCATCAACCGGCAAACACATGGCGAATTCTGTTATATCTTCGTAACTGTAGTCTGAAGGAAGGACATATCCTTTCAACACTGGGTCTGCTGCCGGGGAGTCAAGCTCGGTTGCAGCAAAGCACCGCTTCAATAGTGAGGTGAGCAGCCTTTGGTCCATTTGATCCGTGACACGGCCTCCGTAATGGATATCAGCTGTCAAAAAGAGAATTCTATCCCACGACAGATTTTCTTCGTCGCCAGATGCAGCCTCGAACAGACTTTGCTGGGAAACCTGGGGCACCATAGGACCAGATAAACCTTGGTTCTTAACCAATATGGTTTTGGCGCTGTCAGGAGAGAAGCATCTCTCCTTACTTCCAGTAACACAGATTTGTTGTAAGGTGAACTAAATATCCGGTGCAGTTGTTCTGCTGTGTCGCACTCGGAAGTCGAAAACTGTCCATTCGTAGGCCTTGTTCCATCCGAGAGCTCCAAATTTTCTTCGTTCCGAAATAATGGAGTGGAAAAGTGCGAGTGAGAAAAGCCAACGCTTGTAGTTGGGACACTCTGCTATGTCCTCAGCCCCTCGGTTTTCTAGGTCGCTGAAGGTTTGCAAGATATTATCTCGAAGACCCTGCATTCACTTGCCAGCGAGCACGAGTATCAGTTAACCACTGTAAATAGCATTAAGGGTTGTAGGTTACAATGTCAGACTGCAAGACTGTGGCGCTGAGTGCTCGGCTTAAACCGTTAAGAGACTGCACCATCGAAAACTCAGTTATGCGGTCTGCAGCAATCAGAGTGAGCATACAGTTGGAGGTTCAGTGATGATTTTGATGCTTTGCTTGAGTACGCTGGTTGGAAGGATGTTCGTAGGCTGTGATGTCATGAATAGGCGGAACCGTGGGTGGACTTTTTCCTGTTGGAAGCGCTCATACAGCTGCTGAAGAAACGGCATGAATGTCTCTGACAGATGGCAATTTTGCAGGCAAACCCAATGGCCGTGCTCCCTAAGTATCACAAAAGCACGTTAAAAGCGCCAATTGCATGAATTTTCTAGCTGGGTATGTTCGGCGAGTGTAGCTAAACCTGCCAAGTATTGCAATTTGAGTTTCTTAAGACCCCACATTCCTTTCGCGCCTTTGCTATCGGAAACGAAGCCTACCTGGCTTCCTGCAATACTTTTTCGGCTGCCTTAATCTGGCCCTGGCCGAGCGAAAGAAAGTGCAGCTGGTCTTCAGGCAGCGATACGCGAGCCGATAGAAGCTTTATTGACCCAATTGGGTCACTTCCAGGAGATAGGATGAATATTAACGGTGTTAATGGTGTTGATTCATCCAGGGCCTTCGATAACTCCAGCTGGGGTGGGCAAGTAAACCGCGTTCCCAATACGCTTTCGACGTAGGCTCGACAGCCAGAATGGAGCTCGCTTCCCCTGAACAAACAAATAAGATTCCACCACGTGGTTATCGGAAGTCTGTTCATCATCAACACGGCCAGCATGCCGAACATCTCAAAGCAGCTCAAATGTATGTTTGCTGTGCTCTCAAATACGCTGTTAGCAAACCTTATGGCCTTGACAGCAACTAGAGAAGCAAAACCCCCTAGATCTACTCCTCCAATTTGGGGCAGCTTCGGTGGAAGTTGTTCCCCGCTCTCGATTACGTTTCTCCATTCACCACGCTCATCTGCCACTGCTTGGGCGAACCCACGAAAGCAACCGCCAACACTCGCATCTAAATAAACAATATTGCTCCAAACTTCNAATACTGCATGCTACAGGAGAGCATTAGTCGCTGCCTACTTCGGGTCACGCGGCTGCGCTATATACTATAATACCAGGACTAATCAAGCATTTAGAATCTCACACCTGGCTAATCTCACCTGAGAGACATTTACAGGATCTGCGTTTTCATCTGTTGCCCCTCTCAAAAGGAACTCAAGCATTTTCGGCGGAACATTTTCGGCTTCAGCGTCGAGGGCTGTTGCGATCATAAATGCGAGGACGAGCCTATGCGGCTCTAGTAGTCCCCTGCAAGTGTTGCAATACACCTCCCAAGTAAGCGAATCCCTGAGTGTTTCTCCGCGGGTGTCGCCAGTGTCTTGGCAGCTCGACAAGGTCAGCTGAAGCCGCGCTTTGAAGGCCTCAAGGGACCACAGGTAGAATGGATGGAGGTTGGACATATTTCGCAAGGCAAGATACAGCAGTGAGCCTCGATGGGACAGGGGCTTGTACAGTTTCCTGGTCTCCTCAAGCCTGTCAGATGTGGCAGAAGCTTCTTCCATGCGTCTTTCAATCGCCTCATATGTTAAGCGTGAGTCATTCAGAATATCCAAGAAGGTGTCATCCGCAAGTATGTCACCTTCGGCGTTGGCCAGGAGCTTTGCACGCAAAACACACGAATATCCACACAGATGGGCTTCTGAGGAGGTTTAGCGCTGCAAAACTAACTATTCTGGCATATACATACAATCCAAGTACAAGCTAGGAATGAAACTGTCTAGTGGATGGGTGGCAGTCGCCTATGGTGTGTAGGAAAACTGCTGCTTCTTGTATTACCGAAAGAATTTTTTCCTGGATTGCGGCCTTAAGCTCAAGGTCCTTTGCAATGTTCACAACCAGCACGCTACGCTGTTCTTCCAGATATGGCGCCTCGTGGAGAATGATCTGGTTTAGCAACTGCTCTTCAAGGCTTGCGGGCGTAACCCGGAAGTTTATGACGCTTAATTGATTGTGCAGCTCGGGTGCTAATTCTGAGGGATACAATTTTGTTGCTAATACCATTCTGAAATGCGGGCTCCAGAGGGCGGTGTAGTCACCAAGGTGAACAACTGTCCGTCCTGCTGGCTTAATCCTCTGTAGGGCAGAAAACACAATGGAGTTTCCAGCACAGCAGTTTAGGCTGTTGGCGTGCTCAACGAGCAGTCTAAGGTTTGTTTACCTCTACCACCTTATCAGGCTGATAGCTCAGCACCCAACGGATGTCTACCACACCGTACCACTGTATTTGTTAGGGCTCCTAGTGCTGGGTCTAGCGCCGGCTCGGAAAGAGTGACAAGAACAATCATCCCAGCAGTGACTGCTTCAGATAGGGATTGCAGAACATCGGCGTCACTGGATGAAAGNCAAGAACAATCATCCCAGCAGTGACTGCTTCAGATAGGGATTGCAGAACATCGGCGTCACTGGATGAAAGTTCCATGAAATCCCTTTTGAAGTGACGCTTTCTGAACCAGCGAGTACCCTGGTCCTCAGGGTCAATAATTAAAGGGGGTTTTGGAGAGTTGCAGACCAAAATAGCGTTTTCAATTGAAGCTAGATCGGACGGCAATCCTTCGAGAGACCACTGCCTTATCTCAGACGGTGTTGACAAAGTTCGAGCCAGGGAAAAGTCTCCTCGGGTATTTAATCCTTCTTCGAGGCAAGCGCTCAGCCACAGGCGACTCAGCTCTTCACGATACTCTCGAGTAAATGACCCAGCATAAACAAGCATACCTGAACATAGACAGCCGTCAACACTGCCGGGGATTGAAGATAGCCTGGAATATGGTTCAATTGCGCGTGGTCTCCCAACACGCATGATATCGTTTTACGTGCTGCTCAAGCAAGTTATAGGCTGCGGACATATGTAAGTCGAGCGTTTTGGAGATCAGCGTACCCGCTGCGATAAGTATATCGCTTAAAAGGCTGGACATGTCATCCTGTATGGCTTTTGCATCAACTGCCCATCGCGCTCCTTCCACGGATACTC
>NW_013571935.1:0-2801 GCF_000499745.2 Eimeria mitis
TATATATATATATATATATATATATATATATATATATTATAATTTTTATTAATATAGTTGCAGTATAATATTATTATAGTGTATGTAAATATAAACAACAAATAAAATAAAAAGAAAGAAAAGAAGATAAACAAAAAAGAAAGAAAGAAGAAACAAAATCAACAATAAACAAAAAACAGAATAAAAACAAATAAAACAAAAACAAATACAAAAAAAAACAAAAAACAGAAGCGGCAACTAAAACAAGAAGAAAAAGAAAAAAAGAGAATAACAAAAAACAAGAAAAGAGAAAAGAATAGATAAACGAAACAACAAAAAAGAAGAGAAGAAACAAACAAAACAATAAGAAAATAAAAAAAAAATAAAAAAAATAAAATAATTTTTATTTTTTTTTTGTTGCTGCTGCTTACTGATGTCTTCGGGTACGGCTCAATCCACTTGTCGCCTATCACAACAAAAAACGAAAAAAAACAAAAAAAAGAAAATAAAAAATAATATTTTATTTATTTGTTTTGTTTTACTTTATTTATTATTATATTTATTTATTTTGTTTTATTTATTTAGTTTATTTTACTTATTTTATTTTATTTTATTTTTATTTTATATTCTTTATTTTGTTTTTTATTTTATTTAATCCCAAAATAAAAACAAACGCAAAAAGAAAAAAAATAAAATAAAATAAAAAACAAATAAAATAAACAAAAGAAAAATAATTATATAATATAGAAGCGATAGATATCTATAAAATAATATTATAATACATTTGCAGCAATACTGTTATATAAAAGAATAAAAATAAAATAAAAACAAAAAACAAAAAAAAAATAAAATAAAAATATAAAATATAAAAACAAAAATAAAAATATAAATATAATAATAATATTAACACCAACAATAATAATACAAAAAAAAAGAAAAATAAAAAAATATAAAAAAATAAAAAAAGAACGAAGACAATAAAAACAAAAATAAAACAACAAAAGCAGAAAAAGTAAATCAAAAGAAATAATAATAGAAACAGCAACAGCAAAAAAAACAAACAGAGATAAAAACACAAAAAAAAGAAGAAAAGGAAAAAAAGAATAAAAATAAATAAATAAAAACAACAAAGATAAAGAGAAAAACACGAGAGAAAGGAGAAAAAGGAAACAACCAAAAAATAAATAAATAAAAACAAGAAACTAAATAAATAAAAACAAGAAAATAAATAAATAAAAAAAAGAAAAAAAAACAAAAACAAAAAAAAAATAAAAAAAAATAAAAATAAATAGTTCTTACAGAGTGTCTGCATATCTTTATCATTATAATATTTATAAACATTTTGTTCTATATTAATAAAATTTTTATATTTATTTTTATTTTTATTTTTATTTTTTTCTTCTATTGTAGTGAATTTGAGTAGATAATCATTTTTTTTAAGAGGTGCGTATACACCCCAGGGTGTGTAGGCATCTATATTATTTATATTTTCATCTTTTATTTTATTTTTTCCTAGTAGCAGCTGCTGTATATCTTTTGCTGCTATTCTATTTCTCTGCTGCAGCAGCTGCTGCACTCCTTTTTCTCTTTCTTCTTCTTCTGCTGCTGCTGCTGCTGCTGCTGCTTTCAAACGAACTAAATATTTGTTAGGTGCTGTCTTTGTTTCTGTTTCTTTCTTTTTTTCTTTTTCTTTTGTTTTATTATTTATTTCTCTTTCTTTATTTATTTCTTTTTCTTTTCGTCTTCTCTCTTCTCTCTTTTTCTCTGTATCTACACTCAACTCACGTGGCTGTTGAGAAAACACAGCAGCAAGAGGAACCTGCTGCTGCTGCTGCTGCTGCTGCTGCTGCTGGTTGTCTGCTGCTTTCATCTCTGCGTCTGTATATGTGTATTGTTTGTTGTTTTTATTTTCTTTTTCGTTTTTAAAAACTGATTCTTTTTTATTTTCTTTATCTTCATTTATAGAAACTAAAGAAGAAGTAATTGCTGCTGTGTCTTCTGGGGTGTATCTCCAGCTGCTGCTGCTGCTGCTGCTGCTGCTGCCTCTCCCCCTCTGTTCTCTTGTCTTTATTCTATGAGCTGACTCTACAGTTAACAAGCTGCGTGGGGCCCTCCTCTCTCTATTTGCTTCTGCTGCTTCTGCTGCTGCTGCTGCTGCTGCTGCATCTCTATCGCCTTGCTGCTGCTGCTGCTGCTGCTGCTGCTGCTGCTGCTGCTGCTGCCGCTCTGGTGAGACAGAGCTGCTGCGGCGGGGCTTCATGCGGCCTATGAAAGACATGCTGCAATGGTTGAGGTGTATAGACAGCAGAAATTAAAAAAAAGCAAAAAGAAATATAAAAAAAAAAAAAGAAAAAAAAAAAGAAAAAAAAAGAAAACACACAGCAGCAGTATCAGCCCTCAGATAACAAACGCAGAATAAACTGCAGCAAATAACTCAACATGTAGATCTCTGCTTCACTCCTGCTGCTGCTGCTGTTGCTGCTGCTGCTGCTGCTGATTCTGCTGCTGCTGCTGTTGCTGTCGTCGGTGCTGCTGCTGGCGCTGGTGCTGCTGCCTGCGCTGCAATTGTTGCTGGTGATGATGGTGTTGCTGCTGGTGTTACCGCTGCTGCTGCTGCTGCTGCTGCTGCTGCTGCTGCTGCGTGAGTCGGCAGCAAGTCGAGCTGGGTTGAGGGAGGGGGGCAGTTTGCTGCTGCTGCTGCTGCTGCTGCTGCTGCAGCGGAGAAGGAAAAAGAAGGAGAAAATAATTATACAAATGTGATATGTTTCATTGAATCATGATATATTAACACACGCCAGTCGCTCCTGCTGCTGCTGCTGCTG
>NW_013571935.1:2901-3088 GCF_000499745.2 Eimeria mitis
GTGAGTCGGCAGCAAGTTGAACTGGGTTGAGGGAGGGGGGCAGTTTGCTGCTGCTGCTGCTGCTGCTGCTGCTGCTGCTGCAGCGGAGAAGGAAAAAGAAGGAGAAAATAATTATATAAATGTGATATGTTTCATTGAATCATGATATATTAACACACGCCAGTCGCTCCTGCTGCTGCTGCTGCTG
>NW_013571935.1:3188-3376 GCF_000499745.2 Eimeria mitis
TATAAAATATAAACACAAACACAGAGAACAGAGCTATGCTGCTGGCTGCCTGCTGTGTGTGTTGTATTGAATCGAGGTGTATATACAGCCGAAGGAAGAGAAGAAACAAAAGGATACGAAGCTAACCCCTTTTATTGGGTTTAAATTAAATAAATAATTTAAAGGGGTAAATATATTCATGAATTTGC
>NW_013571935.1:3476-4103 GCF_000499745.2 Eimeria mitis
AATAAAATATAAACACAAACACAGAGAACAGAGCTATGCTGCTGGCTGCCTGCTGTGTGTGTTGTTGTATTGAATCGAGGTGTATATACAGCCGAAGGAAGAGAAGAAACAAAAGGATACAAAGCTAACCCCTTTTATTGGGTTTAAATTAAATAAATAATTTAAAGGGGTAAATATATTCATGAATTTGCTTTTTTTATCAACAAAAACAACAAAAACAGCAGCAAGAACGAGCAGCAGCAGCAGCAGCAGCAGCAGCAATGCATGCTTATATATGACTCGATACCAGCGGCAGGCTGCTGCTGCAGTACACAGACGGAGCAGCATCTGGGTTTATTGAATAAAAAATAATAAAAAAAGAGTAAATTGAAGCATTTCAAATAAATAAAAGAAATAAAAGACAATATTTCGCAAAAAAAAACAAAAAAAACAAAAAAAAGAGGCAAAATTTGTATGAATACAAGAAACAAGTGCTGCGGTGTACAGTCAGCTGCCTACGCCACCGCCTGCCGTTTATATTTCACTAAATTTTCAACAAAATAAATTTATAAATATAAATTTACAATAAAAATGATATTTTCTTTCATTTTAAATTACTTTTTGTTATTTAATTTTTTTTTTTTTTTT
>NW_013571935.1:4203-4970 GCF_000499745.2 Eimeria mitis
GCAGCAGCAGCAATGCATGCTTATATGACTCGATACCAGCGGCAGGCTGCGGCAGTATACAGACGGAGCAGCAGCTGGGTTTATTGAATAAAAAATAATAAAAAAAGAGTAAATTGAAGCATTTTAAATAAATAAAAGAAATAAAAGACAATATTTCGTAAAAAAAACAAAAAAAACAAAAAAAATGAGGCAAAATTTGTATGAATACAAGAAACAAGTGCTGCGGTGTACAGTCAGCTGTATACGCCACCGACTGCCGTTCATATTTCACTAAATTTTCAACAAAATAAATTTATAAATATAAATTTACAATAAAAATAATAATTTCTTTCATTTTAAATTACTTTTTGTTATTTTATTTATTTTTTTTTTTGCTGAGCATCGAACCCGTGCGAGCTGAGAGCAGCAGCTGTCTAGTGGGCCGCCGACGCGAGCCCTTCTCTGTGTTGTTTTCTCCTCCTCTGTTTATTTATTTATTTATTTATTTATATTTTATTGTTTTTTTGTTGCATTTATAACATAAAATGACCCTCAACTCCCTTCCTAATCGTCTCCTCCTCAGCCTCTGCCTCTGCCGCACTGCAGCGACCATGTCTTTCTCCTTTGCTGCAGCAGCAACAGCAGCAGCAGCAGCAACAGCAGCAGCAGCAACAGCTTCAGCAGCAGCATGAAGAAACCCTTCTACTCCTTTAAAAGCAGAGATCTCAGTACCTCCCCCCCCCCATACACCCCGCCCCCCGCCCCTCTACACCTCAACACAGCGAAGC
>NW_013571935.1:5004-5982 GCF_000499745.2 Eimeria mitis
CCCCAGGGGGCCCCCCAGGGGGGCCCCCCCAAAGGCTTCTTAAGGGGCCCCTCTAAGGGGCTTCTTAGGGGGCCCCCCGGGGATCCCTTCAGGGGCCCCCATGGGGGCCCCCGTTGGGTAGGGGGCCCCCAGGGGCCCCAAAGGGGGCCCCCAGGGGGGCCCCCTACCAGGCATAGCAAGAAGTGTGCCTGTGTAGGAGATATTATCTTGTCATCCTCTCCTTTGCCTCTTATCTCCTCAGATACCCCAAAGGGGCCCCTCGAACTACCGACAGGGGGGCCCCCAAGGGGGCCCCCTGGGGGGCCCCCAAGGGGGCCCCTTGGGGGGGCCCCCAGGGTTCGAAGGGGCCCCCGTACTGTTGCAAGGCTTCTTCTGCCGCTGTTTGTGCTTGCAGTGGTAGCGTGTATTGGCGCTTGGGGGGGTGCTGCTGCTGCTGCTGCTGCAGCTCCTGCTGCTGCTGCTGCTGCAGCTCCTGCTGCTGCTGCTGCTGCTGCTGCTGCAAACAGACCTCGTTACTGTAGGCAGCAACTGCAGCGGGTATTTAAGCAGCAGCTGGGGGCCCCGGGGCCCCCAGCAGCAGCAGCTTGCTGCTCCTCCTTCCTCAGCCCTTTGCCTCTGAAACGAAGTGCTGCTGCACCTCTCAGTGGCAGCAGCAGCAGCAGCAGCAGCAGCAGCAGATCCCTCAACAGATGCACCAACTCCAGCAGCAGCAGCAGCAGCAGCAGCAAGGCAGCGCCTCGCTGCAGTGTATATCCACTGCTGCATACGAGGTCCTTCGGTTTCTTTGTGAAGCAGCAGCAGGAGAAACGCAGATCTGCTGCTGCTGCTGTTGCTGCTGCTGCTTCTACTGCTGCTGCTGCTGCTGGCGGCACAGCAGCAACTGCATCAGAAGCAGAAGCAGCAGCAGCAGCAGCAGCAGCAACAATATCATCTATTCAATCGCAGCTAGAATCATTAGAATCTTCAGCAGCAATAAAC
>NW_013571936.1:0-217 GCF_000499745.2 Eimeria mitis
TATATATATCTGTATATATATGTATATCTGTATATATATGTATATGTGTGTATATATATAATGCATGCATATATAATAAAAAGAGATACCTTCACTGGGCCCTGTCTCCGGTGTACAGACAGCCCTCTGCTCCCCTCCATATTTCCCCAATAAAAGCCCCAAACATGCATGCATGCATGCACGCATGCATGCATGCATGCATGCATGTTTGGGGCTT
>NW_013571936.1:336-1086 GCF_000499745.2 Eimeria mitis
AACCCTAAACCCTAAACCCTAAACCCTAAACCCTTTATATAAAGCCTTTCATACCCGCACTGCCCTCTTTCTAGGGCCTAGGGTCTAGGGTTTACGGGATAGGGTTAGGGTTAGGGTTTATCATTTGGGGTTTAGGGTTTAGGGTTTAGGGTTTAGGGTTTAGGGTTTAGGGTTTAGACAAAACCCTATAAACTGATGCAAAGACTCTGTGAATCCCTCAGTACCACCACCTTTCTCTCGTTGCTGCTGCTGCTGCTGCTTCTGCTGCTTCTGCTGGTGCTGCAAGTAGTGCTGCTTCTGCTGCAAGTAGTGCTGCTGCTGCTGCTGTTGCAGGTGCTGCAGCAGCAGCAGCAGCAGCAGCAGCAGCAGGTGCTGCTGCTGCTGCTGAGGTTTGTTTCCTCGTTGTTTAAACATAAATGTCTCCAGCCGGCTCCCCGCAATGTGCAGCAGCAGCAGCAACTCTCTGCTGCTGCTGCTGCTGCTGCTGCTGCTGGGGGCCCCCCCCCTCTTCTCTCGCTGGTGCAGAAGGGGGGACCCCCTTCCTCTCGCTGCTGCTGCTGCTGTTGCTGCTGCTGCTGCAGCAACCACACACAGGGAGCCCCCTATCTCTGCTGCTGCTGCTGTTGCAGGCATACAACAAACAAAACAAATAAAACAGAGCCGCAGCCAAGCCCCAAATATACAATATTATATATATATATATATATATATATATATATATATATATATATATATATATATATATATATA
>NW_013571936.1:1103-1252 GCF_000499745.2 Eimeria mitis
TGCTGCTGCTGCTGCTGCTGCTGCTGCTGTCGTTCTCCTGTATTAGCTGCAGCAAAGAAACAAAACAAGACATCAGGGTCCTTCTCTCTTCTGGGTCTCCTCCTGCTCCTGCTGCTGCTGCTGCTGCTGCTGCTGCTGCTGCTGCTGCT
>NW_013571936.1:5484-5604 GCF_000499745.2 Eimeria mitis
AGAAGAGGTGGGAAGGAGAGGAGGAGACGCTGCTGCTGCCGCTTGCTGAGCTGCAGAGTCTGTCTAGCGGGGACGATGAAGCAGCAGCAGCAGCAGCAGCAGCAGCAGCAGCAGCAGCAG
>NW_013571937.1:739-885 GCF_000499745.2 Eimeria mitis
TTATTTTATTTTCTCTTTTTTATTTTATTTTATTTTTTTGTTTTATTTTTTATTTTGTTTTTCTTCTATCTCTTGTTTCTCTCTTTTGTTGTATTTATTTATTTACATGCATGCGGCTGATTGGGTTCCTGCTGCTGCTGCTGCTG
>NW_013571937.1:985-1271 GCF_000499745.2 Eimeria mitis
TCTTTATTTTTTTATTTTATTTTTTATTTTGTTTTTCTTTATTTTTTTATTTTATTTTTTATTTTGTTTTTCTTCTATCTCTTGTTTCTCTCTTTTGTTGTTTTTATTTATTTACATGCATGCGGCTGATTGGGTTCCTGCTGCTGCTGCTGCTGCTGTTGCTGCTGTTGCTGTTGCTGCTACTGCTGTTGCTGCTGCTTCTGTTGCTGTTGCTGCTGCTGCTGTTGCTGCTGTTGCTGCTGCTACTGCTGTTGTTGCTGCTGCTGCTGCTACTGCTGGTACTACG
>NW_013571937.1:1988-2360 GCF_000499745.2 Eimeria mitis
CCTTTCGTTTTTTTTGGTGTGGCGGTGTACTTGTTTTTGCTTTAATTTGTATTGTTGCTGCTGCTGCTGCTGCTGCTACTGTTGCTGCTGCTGCTGCAGCTGTTTGTTTTTTTTATTATGCTGCTGCCTCCTCTTTGTGTATTTCTTTGTTCTATATGTCTCCTGCTGCTGTCTCCTTTTCATTTGTCTCTCTACTGCCTCCCTTAATCTGCTGCTGCTGTTGCTGCTGCTGCTGTTGCTGCTGCTGCTGCTGTTGCTGCTGCTGCTGCTGCTGCTGCAGGAAGCGCGAGGCTCGAGAATTTGCTATGCGCTTCGTTGAGGCCGCCGTGCAGGTAATCATAGTTTGCTGCTGCTGCTGGCAGCAGCAGCAGC
>NW_013571937.1:2460-2664 GCF_000499745.2 Eimeria mitis
CTTCATTTGTCTCTCTACTGCCTCCCTTAATCTGCTGCTGCTGCTGCTGTTGCTGCTGCTGCTGCTGTTGCTGCTGCTGCTGCTGCTGCTGCTGTTGCTGCTGCTGCTGCAGGAAGCGCGAGGCCCGAGAATTCGCTATGCGCTTCGTTGAGGCCGCCGTGCAGGTAATCATAGTTTGCTGCTGCTGCTGGCAGCAGCAGCAGC
>NW_013571937.1:2764-2974 GCF_000499745.2 Eimeria mitis
TCAGCAACAGCAGCACACAGCAGCACCAGAAACACCAGCACCACCAACAACAGCAGCAGCAGCATCAGCAAGAGCAGCAGCAGAAACAGCATCAGCAGCAGCAGCACCGGCACCAACAGCAGCACCATCACCGGCACCAACAGCAGCAGCAGCAGCAGCAGCAGCAGCATATGCATGCATGCATTGTGCAGGCTGACGTTGAGTCTGTGT
>NW_013571937.1:3996-4329 GCF_000499745.2 Eimeria mitis
GTTTGTATGTGCAGTGTACATACACCCCAACATTGTTGTTTTTGTTTGTTTTGTTTTTTCTTTATAAAGAGAGATAAAACAAACAAAAACAAAATTCATTTACTATTTGTTTTTTCTTTCTTTTTCTTTTTTTTTATTTATTTAAGGTGTATATACACCGCAGAAGCAGCAATATTATATTCATGTAGCTGTCTCTCATGTATATAAATATATTTATATATAAATATATATAAATATAAATATATATAAATATAAATATAATTACATATATACATATATATATATATATATACATATATATATATATATATATATATATATATATATGGGGGC
>NW_013571937.1:4428-5095 GCF_000499745.2 Eimeria mitis
CTTTATTTTATTTTATTTTATTTTATTTTATAATTGTATTATATATTGAGGTGTACAGACACCGGGCGGTGAGCGTCGCCAGCAGCAGAGGTGTATATACACTGCATTATTTTATTGATAAAATAAAACAAAATTTATTTTATTTTTTTATGTTTATTTTTTTAATTAAAAATAAATATAAATTAAACTTAAAACAAACTCTGTACACCCCGAATGAGCACTCTATGCTGCCGCAGCAGCAGCAGCAGCAGCAGCAGCAGCAGCAACAGCAGCAGCAGCAGCAGCAGCAGCAGGGGGGTTTATTAGATATTTCAGGCTATTACTGCAACAAAATTATAATTAAATAAATAAAAAACAACAATTAAATAAATAAAAATAAAAATAAAAATAAAAAACAAACAAACAGGAGGGGGGCCTAAGCCACAGGGGCGTCGACTGTCTGCTGCTGCTGCAGCAGCAGCAGCAGCAGCAGCAGCAGCAGCAGCAGGAGCAGCAAGAGTGTGTTTTTTTTCTTCTTTGTAGAATGTTATAAACTTTTTTTATTATTTTTTTTTATTTTTTTAATTAAAATATAAAAAAAAAACAAACGCATGCAGAAGACGTAGATCTATACACCGCAGCAGATATCCTTTGGGGGCCCCGAGGCTTACTAAGCCTTGCTGCTGCT
>NW_013571937.1:5195-5487 GCF_000499745.2 Eimeria mitis
TTTTATTTTATTTTATTTTATTTTATTTTGTTTTATAAATATATATTGAGGTGTACAGACACCGGGCGGTGAGCGTCGCCAGCAGCACAGGTGTATATACACTGCATTATTTTACTGATAAAATAAAACAAAATTTATTTTATTTTTTTATTTTTATTTTTTTAATTATAAATAAATATAAATTAAACTTAAACAAACTCTGTACACCCCCAATGAGTACTCTCAGCAGCAGCAGCAGCAGCAGCAGCAGCAGCAACAGCAGCAGCAGCAGCAGCAGCAGCAGCAGCAGCAG
>NW_013571937.1:5587-5652 GCF_000499745.2 Eimeria mitis
GCAGCAGCAGCAACAGCAGCAGCAGCAGCAGCAGCTGCTGCTGCTCTTTCATCTAGTCATTGCCT
>NW_013571937.1:5915-6416 GCF_000499745.2 Eimeria mitis
GGGTTTATTAGATATTTCAGGTTATTACTGCAAAAAAATTATAATTAAATAAATAAAAAACAACAATTAAATAAATAAAAATAAAAATAAAAATAAAAATAAAAAAACAAACAAACAGGAGGGGGGCCTAAGCCACAGGGGCGTCGACTGTCTGCTGCAAGCTGCAGCAGAAACTGCAGCAGCAGCAGCAACAGCAGCAGCAGCAGCAGCAGCTGCTGCTGCTCTTTCATCTAGTCATTGCCTCCCCAGGATCTAACCCAACCCTAGCAGCAGCAGCAGCAGCAGTAGCAGCAGCAGCAGCAGCAGCAGCAGCAGCAGCAGCAGCACAAGCAGGAGAAGAAGGCTTCCTCCTTGTTTAAGGACAGCAGCAGCAGCAGCAGCAGCCGCAGCAGCGACAACAGCAGCAGCAAGAACTGCAGCAGCAGCAGCAGCAGCAGCAGCATCCTACAGTCTCGAGGCGACCACAGAGCAGCAGCAGCAGCAGCAGCAGACATCATTAGG
>NW_013571938.1:0-272 GCF_000499745.2 Eimeria mitis
TATGTACAAGCAGCACCAATGGGGTGTATATACACCCCAAGGATGCGCCGTTGTTTGTTTTGTTTGTTTTTGTTTGTTTTTGTTGTTTTATTACAACAAAAAAAACAAAACGAATAAATTTATTTATTTATTTATTTATTTATTTATTTATTTATTTATTTTATTTATTTTAATTATTTAATTAAATAAATTATATAAATGTTTATTTATATACAGACAGAGCTGCCTATACACCCCAAATGCAAGCAGCAACAAATAATAAACAGCAGAGG
>NW_013571938.1:428-757 GCF_000499745.2 Eimeria mitis
AAAAGCAAAAACAAATTTCATTTATACAGTAAAGAAATGAATTCCTATAGACAATTTAATTAGGGTTTAGTGTTTAGGGTTTAGGGTTTAGGGTTTAGGGTTTAGTGTTTAGTGTTTAGGGTTTAGGGTTTAGTATCCAAGGTGTAAGAGCCGTTACTGTTTGTTATGTAGAATTTAGGGTTTAGGGTTTAGGGTTTAGGGTTTAGGGTTTAGGGTTTTAGGGTTTAGTGTTTAGGGTTTAGGGTTTAGGGTTTAGGGTTTAGTAGATATAGTTAGTATATATATTATGTGTAAGAAAGTATGCATATCAGAGCTTCATACTTTCATTG
>NW_013571938.1:1052-2379 GCF_000499745.2 Eimeria mitis
TTTTTTTTTTTTTTTTTTTTTTTTTTTTTTTTTTTTTTTTTTATATGGCTGCTAGCTTCCTCTCTATAATTAATTTTGTTTTATTAAGCAGTGTGTTGCCTTAGCGGCGAAGCAGCAGCAGCAACAGCAGCAGCAGCAACAGCGACAGCTGCTGCTGCTGCTGCTGCAGCAACGACTGCAGCAGGTGCTGCTCACCAGCAACTGCAGCAGCTGCTGCTGCAGCAGAAGCAGCAGCAGCACAACCACCACCAAAAGCAGCCGCTGCAACAACTAAACCCCGCGAACGCACACCCGCAGCAGCAGCAGCAACAGCAGCAGCAGCAACAGCAGCAACAGCAGCAGCAGCAGCAGCAACAGCAGCAGCNCAGCAGCAGATGTGTGTTTAAGATGGGTTTGTGGGTTCGGGTGTATAGGCAGCTGCGGGGAGCGATAGGTTGTATCTGTCGTCGTTTGCTGCAGCGCGCAGCAGCAGCAGCAGCAGCAGCAGCAGCATGCGTATTGTTCTGCTGCTGCTGTGTGTATATACACCTCAGGGATGTAATTAAGACGCTGCCAGCACCTGAAGGTGATCAGCAGCAGCAGCAGCAGCAGCAGCAGCAACTGCAGCAACTGCAGCAGCTGCTGCAGCAGCTGCTGCTGCAGCGGGATGTAGGGTCTGTGCTGCTTGGTTTGCTGCAGCAGCTGCAGCAGCTGCAGCAGCTGCTGCTGCTGCTGCTGGGTGTTATAGGGGCGTTGCTGGTTGACGTCTGCTGCTTGCTGCTGCTGCTGTTTCACTTGCTGCTGCCTTTTGTATCTCCTGCTGCAGCATGGTGTGTTGGGGTGTATAGGCAGCTGCAGCCGCAGCAGCAGCTGCTGCTGCTGCTGCTGCTAGCAGCAGCACCTGTGTTGTATTGTTTTAGTATAAGCAGCAGATTAAAAAGAATGAGAGTAGCAGCAGCAGCAGCATATAATTCCTTTACTTGTATTGTTGCTGCTGCTGCTCCTGCTGCTCTCGCGCTGCTGCTGCACTGCTGCTGCTGTCTGCTGCTGAGCTGCAGCAGACTGCTGCAGCTTGCTGCTGCTCTGTGGCTGCCGGTTCCTTTCTTTGGTTCTCTTTTCTTTGCTGCAGCAAACGTAAACATATGCGGCCCGCTGCTTCCTCCTGCTGCTGCTGCTGCTGCTGCTCCTGCTGCTGCTGCTGCTGCTGCTGATGCTGCTGCTGATGCTGCTGCTGCTGCTGCTGCTTCTGCTGATTCGAATGATGACGCCCAAGACGGTGCAGCAGCAGCAGCAAGAGGAGAAGTAGCAGCAGCAGAAACAGCAGCAGCAGCAGCAGCAGCAGAAGCAG
>NW_013571938.1:2479-4204 GCF_000499745.2 Eimeria mitis
CCTGCTGCTGAGCTGCAGCAGACTGCTGCAGCTTGCTGCTGCTCTGTGGCTGCCGGTTCCCTTCTTTGGTTCTCTTTTCTTTGCTGCAGCAAACGTAAACATATGCGGCCCGCTGCTTCCTCCTGCTGCTGCTGCTGCTGCTGCTGCTCCTGCTGCTGCTGCTGCTGCTGATGCTGCTGCTGCTGCTGCTGCTGCTTCTGCTGATTCGAATGATGACGCCCAAGGCGACGCAGCAGCAGCAGCAAGAGGAGAAGTAGCAGCAGCAGAAACAGCAGCAGCAGCAGCAGCAGCAGAAGCAGAAGAAGAAGCAGCAGCAGCAGCAGCAGCAGCAGCAGCAGCAGCAATAAGAACAGAGAAAAGGCTGCGGGCCGTTCGCTCCTTAACCTGCTGGCTGATGCTTTGGTTCATACAAGGTCAGCACACTGCTGCTGCTGCTGCTGCTGCTGCTGCTGCTGCTGCTGCTGCTGCTGCTGCTGCTGCTGGTACTCCTTTGTTGTTCCTGCTGCTGTTGCAACTTTGCTGCTGCTGCTGTTGCTGCTGCTGCTGTTGGTTTTGTAATTGCTGTATTTTTGTTTCTTCAGCTGCTGCGGTTGCTGTTGCTGCTGCTGCTGCTCCTGTTGCTGCTGTTGCTGCTGTTGTTGCTGCTGCTGCTGCTGCTGTTGCTGCTGCTGTTGCTGCTGTTGAATTAGTTGCTGCTGCTGTTTGTGTTTGTGTGTTCAGGGGTGTGCAGCATGTGTACGGGTTTGCTGCTGCTGCTGCCTTTGCCTGCAGCAGCAGCAGCAGCAGCAGCAGCAGCACCGCAGCATTTGTTTATATTCTTGCTGCTGCTGGGGCTGCTGACGGGGGGCAGCAGCAGCGTGCTGCTGTTTGCATGCGCTCAGCGAGCAGTTCGTGCTGCAGCAGCAGCAATTCGTTTGCTGCTGCGGCTTCTGTTTGGTGTGGATGTGCTGCTGCAGCAGCAGCAGCAGCAGCAGCAGCAGGAAAAGAGAAAGCAGCAGTTGCTGCTGCTTGCACAACAGCAGCAGCAACAACTAGCAGCAGCAGCAGCAGCAGCAGCAGCACTCAAAGGCAGCAGCAAACCCCCAGCAGCAACACTGCAGCTTGCTGCTGCTTTTGGGTTAGATGCAGCAGAGCTGCTGCTGCAGCACTGTCTGCCTGGTTATTCTCCCCTAGAGGAGCAGCAGCAGCAGCAGCAGCAGCAGCAGCAGCAAGCAGCAGCAGCAGCAGCAGCAGCAGGAGCAGCAGCAAACAAATCCCTGCTTCATAGACTCAGCTCCGCTGCTGCTGCAGCAATCGGGGTTGCACCTAACCCCAGCAGCAGCAGCAGCAGCAACAGCAGCAGCAGCAGCAGCAGGCGGAGAACTACTACAGAAGTAGCAGCAGCAGCAGCAGCAGCAGCAGCAGGAGGGAGCAGCAGCAGCAGTTTGTTGTTTTCTATACTACCAGTGAAGCGAGTTCAGTTGCTGCTGCAGCAGCTGCTGCAGCAGCTGCTGCAGCAGCTGGGTGTGTCTTTATCTCCTTCTATGCTGCGTGCAGCAGCAATATGTATATGTTATTCTCCTGAGTTGCTGCTGCTGCTGCTGCCTTCATTTATATTACATTTGGTGCTGCTGCTGCTGCTGCGGCTGCTGCCTCTTATTGGGGTGCTGCTGTGTCTGCTGCAGCAGAAGGGAGTTGCTGCTCGTCTGTATTGGTTGTGTTTCTTTGCTGCTGCAGCAGCAGCAG
>NW_013571938.1:4304-5261 GCF_000499745.2 Eimeria mitis
CTTTATATTACATTTGGTGCTGCTGCTGCTGCTGCGGCTGCTGCCTCTTATTGGGGTGCTGCTGTGCCTGCTGCAGCAGAAGGGAGTTGCTGCTCGTCTGTATTGGTTGTGTTTCTTTGCTGCTGCAGCAGCAGCAGAAGCAGCGCATGCAGCCATCAACGAGCATCTGCTGCTGCGGTGGCTGCCGCTGCAGCAGACAAGGCTGCTGCTGCTGCTCTGGGGTGTACAGGCAGCAGCACATATTCTCTCTGTTGCTGCTACGCTAGAACCAACAGAACCACCGATGCAGCTGCTGCTGCAGCAGCAGCAACACCTGCTGCAGCAGCAAAGGATGCAGCAGCAGCAACACAAGCAAATACACAACACACACACAATGCCTCTCACACGCAGCAGCAACTGCAGCAGCAGCAACAGCAGCAGCAGCAGCAGCAGCAGCAGAAACAGCAGCACCATCAGGCGGAGACGCCAATAGGCCCACTGTCCTTTGGAGGGGCCCACAGGTTCAGCAGCAGCAGCAGCAGCAGCAGCAGCAACAGCAACAGCAGCAGCAGTAGTAGTAATACCAGCAGCAGCAGTGTTAGCGTGTTGCTGCTGTTTTTTTTTGCTGCTGCTGCTGCTGCAGCAGCAGCAGCAGCGGCAGCAGCAGCAGCAAAAAAGGAGACTTGGATTTGTTTTTATAAAGCGGAATTCAATTGAACAAAAGCAGCAGCAGCAGCAGCAGCAGCAGCAGCAGCAGCAGCAGCTGAACCTGCTGTTGCTGCTGCTGCTGCTGTTGCTGTAGCTGCTGCTGCTGCTGTTGCTGCTGCTGCTGCTGCTGCATAAAGCAAAATAAACAGCAGCGTTGGTTTGGTGGTGCAGCAGCTAATGAGGTGTACATACACCCCAGCTGCAGCAGATAGAAAATATAATAAAAAGGAGAGACAAACGAAAGAATAGAGAAACAGAAAGAAACATAAA
>NW_013571938.1:5554-5736 GCF_000499745.2 Eimeria mitis
GCAACAACTGCAGCAGCAGCAGCAGCAGCAGCAGCAAATATAAAAAGAATAAATAAAGTAAATACAAACGATAGACTAAATAAATACACAACACCACCAATAAAGAGAAAGCAGCAAAAGAGCAGCAACAATAATAACAGCAGCAGCAGCAGCAGCAGCAGCAGCAGCAACTGCTGCTGCTC
>NW_013571938.1:5836-6027 GCF_000499745.2 Eimeria mitis
ACTGCAGCAGCAGCAGCAGCAGCAGCAGCAGCAGCAGCAAATATAAAAAGAATAAATAAAGTAAATACAAAGGATAGACTAAATAAATACACAACACCACCAATAAAGAGAAACCAGCAAAAGAGCAGCAACAATAACAGCAGCAGCAGCAGCAGCAGCAGCAGCAGCAGCAGCAACTGCTGCTGCTGCTG
>NW_013571939.1:0-604 GCF_000499745.2 Eimeria mitis
CAAAGGAGACAAAAAAAAGAAACAAAAGAGACAGAAACAAAATACACAAAATAAACAAAGACGAGAGAGACAAAATAAACAAAAGAGACAAAACAAAACAAAGAAAGGAGACAAGAAAAAAGAAAGGAGACAGAAACAAAACAGAGAAAGGAGACAGAAACAAAATAAGGAAAAGAAAAAATAAATAAACAAAGGAGACAGAAACCCAAAAACTAAATATATAAACAAAGGAGACAGAAACAAAACAAAACCTAAACAAAACAAAACCCTAAACCCTAAACCCTAAACCAAACCTGATGGCCCTCAACAACCCCTTAAACCCTAAACCCTAAACCCTAAACGCTAAACCCTTAACCCTAAACACTAGACCCTAAACCCTAAACACTAAACCGTAAACCCTAAACCCTCAACACAAAACCCTAAACCCTACACACCAAACACTAAGCCCTAAACCCTAAACGCTTAACACAAAACCCTAAACCCTAAACCCTTTTTCTCGCTTGCAGAGTGTCTCCTTTGGCCCCTCTGTAAGGTAGACCACCAAACAACAAATCCTCTTCTCTAGGGTTTAGGGTTTAGGGTTTAGGGTTTAGGAATTAGGGTT
>NW_013571939.1:3003-3463 GCF_000499745.2 Eimeria mitis
GTTAAACCCTAAACCCTTAAACCTAAACCCTAAACCCTAAACCCTTAAACCTAAACCCTAAACCCTTAAACCTAAACACTAAACCCTAAACCCTAAACCCTCCACCCTATACCTTCAACCCCAACCCCTCAACCCCAACCCCCAAACCCTAAACCCTAAACCCTAAACCCTAAACCCTAAACCCTAGAGTGTATTGTATTGTGTATACTGCAGACGTGCGCGAGCAGATAAACAAAAAACTAAAGAAGGCGCTAGAGGAGAAGGCGAGAGAGACAGACGAACAAAAAAGTTTTTATTTAGACATGCAGTCTCTGCTGTCTCCTTTTCTTTCTTCTTCTCTCCCCCCCAACAAGTATAAACACTCTTACATATAAAAATATTAATAGGGTTTAGGGTTTAGGGTTTAGGGTTTACGGGTTACGGGCTAGGGTTTAGGGTTTAGGGTTTAATAGGCGTATAC
>NW_013571939.1:3563-4102 GCF_000499745.2 Eimeria mitis
CATACACAGCGGGATTAGGGTTTAGGGTTTAGGGTTTAGGAGGCACTCGGGGGGCCCCTAGGCTGTACCCTGGGGCCCCTTGGCTGTACCCTGAGGGCCCCTCGGCTGTACCCTGGGGGCCCCTAGCCTGTACCCTGGGGGCCCCCAAGAGATCCTACTACTATTACATTATATTAAATATATAACATTAATTATATTAAATATATTATATTATATATATTATATTAATTATACTATATTAACTATATTGTATTATATATACTAAATAAAATATATTATATTAAATATAAAAATAAAAATATATATATTTTTTTTTTGTTTAGGCCCCCAGAAGAAGACAGAGTGGCGCTGATGAAATCTATCTCCTCTGCTGTTCGCTGTCTCCTTGCTGCTCACCAACAAGCGCAGCAACAACTGCAGCAAGCGTAACTGCAGCAGCAGCAGCAGCAGCAGCAGCAGCAGCAGATGTAGATGCAGCAGCAGCAGGAGCAGATGCACAGGCAGCAGCAGTAGATGCAGCTGCAGCAGGAGACGCAGCA
>NW_013571939.1:4202-4462 GCF_000499745.2 Eimeria mitis
ACAGAAGGAGTAGCAGCAAGAATATAGGAGCAGTAGCAGCAGCAGCAGCAGCAGCAGAAGCAGCAGCAGCAGCAGCAGCAGAAGCAGCAGCAGCAGCAGCAGAAGTAGAAAGACAATTCAATAAAGAGGCTGCAGCAGCAGTAGTAGTCGCAGCAGCAAAAGCTGCTGCAGCTGTCGCTACAACCAGAGTGTTTAGGGTTTAGGGTTTAGGGTTTAGGGTTTGTGTGTGTTGCAGGTCCGAGCGCATGCAGCAGCTGCAG
>NW_013571940.1:0-208 GCF_000499745.2 Eimeria mitis
GCAGCAGCAGCAGCAGCAGCAGCAGCAGCAGCAGTTGCAGATGCACCCGTCCCAACAGAAGAGCAGCAAAGTGCTGCTGCTGCTGCAGTGGCGCTCGCAGGAGAACTCAAGTTGCCCTTGGTAGGTATATGTTGCTGCTGCTGCTGTTGCTGCTGCTGCTGTTGCTGCTGCTGCTGCTGCTGCTGCTTTTAGTGAAGCAGCACGAGCA
>NW_013571940.1:308-679 GCF_000499745.2 Eimeria mitis
TTGCTGCTGCTGCTGTTGCTGCTGCTGCTGCTGCTGCTGCTTTTAGTGAAGCAGCACGAGCAGCAGAGTGATGCACTATAGGATGTTTGGTTTTGTCTCCATTTGCATTCGTTGCTGTTATTGTTGCTGTTGCTGCTGATGCTGCAGCTGTTGCTGCTGTTGCTGCTGCTGCTGCTGTTGTTGCTGCTGCTGCTGCACAAGCAGCAGCTTGATGAACTCTATGACGTGTGTGTTTGTTTGTATCTGCAATAATTATTATTTCTCCTCTCTCTGCTGCTGCTGCTGCTGCTGCTGCTCTGTTTGCTGCTGCTGCTGCTGCTGCTGCTGCTGCTGCTGCAGGTTGCTTCGTATCTGAGGGGCATGGGTTTGGG
>NW_013571940.1:779-977 GCF_000499745.2 Eimeria mitis
TTGTTGCTGCTGCTGCTGCACAAGCAGCAGCTTGTACATTTGTTTTAGTTTGTATCTGCAATAATTATTATTTCTCCTCTCTCTGCTGCTGCTGCTGCTGCTGCTGCTGCTCTGTTTGCTGCTGCTGCTGCTGCTGCTGCTGCTGCTGCTGCTGCTGCTGCTGCAGGTTGCTTCGTATCTGAGGGGCATGGGTTTGGG
>NW_013571940.1:1077-1820 GCF_000499745.2 Eimeria mitis
GCAGCAGCAGCAGCTGCTGCTGCTGCTGCTGCTTCGAATACTGCAGCAGCAGCAGCAGCAGCAGCAGCACCCCCGTATCTTGAACTCGGACAACAAGCTGCTGCTGCTGCTGCAGCAACTGCAGCAGCAGTAACACCCTTCCCCGCCCTGGCTCTGGGGCTCAGCCCGAGGGTCCCTGCACTGCCGCAGCAGCCAGGAGCAGCAGCAGCAGCAGCTGCTGCTGCTGCTGCTGCTGCAGCAGCAGCACAAGTCGATCCTCTGCAGCAACAGCAGCAGCAGCAGCAGGTGCAGCAGCTCTTCCTGCTGTTGGGCCCCACATACCCGGCTTCGATGGTGGGGTCTGTGTCCCTCACCTGCAGGCGTTGCCGCTAGGCAGCAGCAGCAGCAGCAGCAGCAGCAGCAGCAGCAACAGTAATACTACAGCTTCTCTTTTTGGGTCAGGAGACTCAAACACTGCAGCAGCAGCAGCAGCAGCAGCAGCAGCAGCAGCAGGTCTAGGGGGGTGTCTGCCTGGCTATAGCTCTGTGTGCATGGGTGGGGTTGTTGTTCCTTCAGACCTTGCGGTGTGTGGGGCCCCTACATCAGCAGCAGCAGCAGCAGCAGCAGCTGCTGCTGCTGCTGCTGCTGCAGATGTAGGGACGGGGGCCCCCTTGAAGTCAATGGGCCGTACAGGGGGGGGCCCCCCTCCTGTTGTTCCTGTTGGGGGCCCCTCATGTGTGGGGGCCCCCTCAGTTGCAGTGGGG
>NW_013571940.1:1920-3259 GCF_000499745.2 Eimeria mitis
GGCAGCAGCTGCTGCTAGCATTCGCTAATCAGAACCAGATGCTGGGGGCCCTGCATCAGCTGGGGGTTGCACCAGCAGCAGCAGCAGCAGCAGATGCTGCAGCAGCAGCAGATGCTGCTGCTGCTTCTCTAGCAGCAGCGGGGTGTGGGGGCCTACTCTCTGATCCAGCAGCAAACTGCAGCAGCCTTGCTGCTGGCAGCCGCATAGGAGCAGCAGCTCCGGGTAGCAGCGCAGCAGCAACTGCTGCTGCTGCTGCTGCTGCAGCAACAGCAGCAGCAGCAGCAGGTGCAGCAGCTCTTCCTGCTGTTGGGCCCCACATACCCGGCTTCGATGGGGGTGTCTGTGTCCCTCATCTGCAGGCGTTGCCCCTAGGCAGCAGCAGCAGCAGCAGCAGCAGCAACAGCAGCAGCAGCAACAGTAATACTACAGCTTCTCTCTTTGGGTCAGGCGACTCAAACACTGCAGCAGCAGCAGCAGCAGCAGCAGCAGCAGGTCTAGGGGGTTGTCTGCCTGGCTATAGCTCTGTGTGTATGGGTGGGGTTGTTGTTCCTACAGACCTTGCGGTGTGTGGGGCCCCTACATCAGCAGCAGCAGCAGCAGCTGCTGCTGCTGCTGCTGCTGCTGCTGCAGATGTAGGGACGGGGGCCCCCTTGAAGTCAATGGGCCGTACAGCGGGGGGCCCCCCTCCTGTTGTTCCTGTTGGGGGCCCCTCATGTGTGGGGGCCCCCTCAGTTGCAGTGGGGGGCCCCCCCTGTATATCTCCTGCTGCTGCATCATCATCATCATCAGCAGCATCAGCAGCAGCAGCAGCAGCAGGACCATCTGCTGCTGCTGCTGGTGGTGTTGTCGGTGTAGGTTCATCTATACGGGGGGCCCACCAGGGGCCCCCCCCTATATCCGCAGCCGTCAGTACCCTGGGGGCCCCCCCTCCCGGTACACCCCAGGGGGGCCCCCCATCTATAACAACAGCATGTGAGCTGGGGGGCCCCCCCCTCACCGGCGTGTCTCAGAGTAGCAGCAACGGGGGCCCCCTTGTGGGTGTGGGGGTCCCCACCCCCCACATAAGCGGAATAGGGGGGCCCCCCCCGCAGCTCAGCAGTGTAGCTGTAGCAGCTGGGGGCCCCCCGCAAGTATCTCTTCCTGCTGGCATTGCTCTTGGCGTAGCTGGTGGAATCTCTGTTGGTGGGGGCCCCCCACCAGGGGCCCCCCAGGGGGCCCCCCAGGGGGCCCCCTCACCCCCTCCCCCCGTGGGTCTTCAGGGTGGGGTTGCGCCGGGGCCCGCCGACAGCGTGGGTGTAGCTGGGGGCCCCCAGGGCCCTGCGGGCCCTGGGGGCCCCCA
>NW_013571940.1:4087-4221 GCF_000499745.2 Eimeria mitis
TGTAAATAAACACGGATACCGCCGGGCCCATCAGCTAGCGCTGCTGACGAGAAAGAAAGCTGCTGAGACACTCCAGCAACAAAAAAAAATTAAACTTATGATACTGCAGCAGCAGCAGCAGCAGCAGCAGCAAC
>NW_013571940.1:4321-5754 GCF_000499745.2 Eimeria mitis
ACCCCCAGCAGCAGGAGGCCCGATCCACCTCTGGCCAAGCAGCAGCAGCAGCAGGAGCAGGAGGAGCAGCAGCAGGAGGAGCAGCAGCAGAGTGTATTGAAGGTACCTGGTGTATACTACGATGGTGTGCGGCGTATATGGAGGGCCTTTTGGCACCAAGAGGGCCGCCGGGTGATTCGTTATTTTACCGTAAATAAACACGGATACCGCCGGGCCCATCAGCTAGCGCTGCTGACGAGAAAGAAAGCTGCGGAGACACTCCAGCAACAAAAAAAAATTAAACTTATGATACTGCAGCAGCAGCAGCAGCAGCAGCAGCAACAGCAGCAGCAGCAGGGGGAGGGGCACGGGCAGCAGCAGGCTGTGAAAATGCAAATTGATGGAGATATGGTTTTGCACAGTGATCATGCTGCTGCTGCTGCTGCTGCTGCTGCTGCTGCTGGTGGTCTGCAGCAGCAGCAGCAGCAGCAGCAGCAGCAGCAGATTGTTATAAAGCCGCAGCTGACGCATGCAGAGGCTCACTATGATGCTGCAAACGCCAGGCTGGAGAAGGCCCTAGAACAACTGCGACAAATACAAGAAAGAGAAGCAGCAGCAGCAGCAGCTGCTGCTGCTGCTGCTGCTGCTGCTGCTGGGGGGGGGGCGACAACAGACACACAGCCATCGACAGACCCGCATGCAGCTAGCAGCAGCAGCAGCAGCAGCAGCAGTTGTTCAGATGCTCAGTCTGTTGGCTCAGCAGCAGCAGCAGCAGCAGCTGCAGCAGCAGCAGCAACAGCAGAGGGTCGTGTATCTCTGGTGAAGTCTTACGGTGGTTCTTCGTCCCAGCTCTCATCGTCAGCAGCAGCAGCAGCAGCAACAGCAGCAGCAGCAGCAGCAGCAGCAGCAGGCAGCGTATACAGCAGCGCGAGCGGCAGAGTAGACTACCTAGAGAGAGTAGCACAGCTGCCGGTGGAGCCGCAGGTGTATTGGGTTGAGTCGATGAAGGCTTGGGTGGTGACAGCAGCAGCAGACGAAGAGCAGCAGCAGCAGCAGCAGCAGCCAGCAGCAGCAGCAGCAGCAGCAGCAGCAGCAGCAGGGGGGAGACAGCAGAGATGTATAGAAGAGGGGGGGCCCCGCATACTGAAGACCTTCCCTATACGCAAATTTGGCTTTAGGGTGGCGCGAGAAAGAGCAGTAGAGTGGAGAGACAAAAAGAGAGGGTTAATATACACACAGCAGCAGCAGCAGCAGCAGCAGCAGCAGCAGCAGCAGCAGCTGCAGCAGCAGCAGCAGCAGAGTGCTGCTGCTGCTGCGGCCGCGGCGGCGGCGGCAGCGGCAGCAGCAACTAGTAGACGCAGTAGACACACTCAACAAAATAATATACAGAGACAACATGTAAGCATCCGTTTTTTCTATTCCTGCTGCTGCTGCTGCTGCTGCTGTTGCTGCTG
>NW_013571940.1:5765-6009 GCF_000499745.2 Eimeria mitis
TTGCTGCTGCAGGTGCTGTTCGATCAGGCAGCAGCAACCCAAGCTGGAGCAGCAGCAGCAGCAGCAGCAGCAGCAGCAGCAGCAGCAGCAGCAGTGTCTCCGAGTTACTCCACTAGCACTTGTGCATCTACCCCCAGTCCTTCTGCTTCTCCTGCTGCTGCAGTGGTGTCTGCAGCAGCAGCAGGAGCAGCAGCAGCACGAGGCAGTGACCTCTGGCCCCCCACCAGCAGCACCAGCAGCAGCA
>NW_013571940.1:6109-6383 GCF_000499745.2 Eimeria mitis
GACCCCCAGTCCTTCTGCTTCTCCTGCTGCTGCAGTGGTTTCTGCTGCAGCAGCAGGAGCAGCAGCAGCACGAGGCAGTGACCTCTGGCCCCCCACCAGCAGCACCAGCAGCAGCAGCAGCAGCAGCAGCAGCAGGAAGCGTTTAGCTTCCGGTATATATGACGGCTCTTCTGCAAGCTCGTGCTGCCTGCTACCAACCACCACCAGCACCACCAGCACCAGCAGCAGCAGCAGCAGCAGCAGCAGCAGCAGCAGCAGCAGCAGCAGCAGCAGC
>NW_013571941.1:3555-3989 GCF_000499745.2 Eimeria mitis
AAACACCACATGCATTCTCTGTCTTTATCTCTCCCGCAGCAACAACAACAGCAACAAAACCAGCAGCAGCAGGAGCAGCAGCAGCAGGAGCAGCAGCAGCAGGAGAGGCGGGGGCATGCATTAGTATCGGAGTTATTTTTATTAACAGGAAAAGCAAAGTTGAGTGGTGTTTGTGATTATTTATCTTATTTATTACAATATAGAATAAAAATTATAGTTTTCGCTCATCATTTATATATACTCGATAAAGTTTTTTTTTATATTTCTTCTGTTGAGAAAAAATATGCAATACAAATAGATGGACGTACACCCCAATCACAAAGAGAATTTAAAATCAAAGAATTCCAAAATAATAATAATTGCATGGTTTGTCTTTTTTTTTTTTTTTTTTTTTTTTTTTTTTTTTTTTTTTTTTTTTTTTTTTTTTTTTTTTT
>NW_013571941.1:4006-4749 GCF_000499745.2 Eimeria mitis
GTTTTATTTTTTGTTTTGTTTGTCTTTTGTTTTTTGTTTATTTATTTGTTTTTTTTATTTGTTTGTTTGTTTATTTTATTTATTTATTTCTTTCTTTGCCGTTTCTCCTTATTTTATTTTATTTATTTAACTGCATGGCTTGTCTTTTCTTTTTTCCTTTATTTTTTCGTCTTTTTTCTTTTTTGTTTTGTTTGTCTTTCCGTTTTCTATTTTTTTGTTTGTTTGTTTATTTCTTTATTTGTTTGTTTTATTTGTTTTTTATTTTTTTATTTATTTATTTATTCGTTTCTTCTTTTGTTTATTTTATTTATGTGTTTAGCTGGATCGTTCTTCTTTTTCTTTGTTTGTTTATTTTTTTCTTTATTTTATTTTATATGTATTTATTAATTTGTTTATTTATTTATTTATTTATTTATTTGTTTATTTAATTATTTATATAAATACGTAAATAAATAAATAAAATAAATAAAGATATGTATATAAGCAAATAAAATAAATATATGTAAATGAATAAATAAAAATATAAATATATAAATATATAAATATATATTTATTTTATTTATTTTATTTATTTTATTTATTTTATTTATTTTATTTATTTATAGGTTGCTGTTTTATCGATAACTGCATGCGGCCAGGGGCTCGATTTAACAGCAGCGGTGAGTGCTTCTTTTGGGGTGTATAGGCAGCTCCTTTTTTTTCTTTTTTTTTTTTTTTTTTTTTTTTTTTTTTTTTTTTTTTTT
>NW_013571942.1:0-679 GCF_000499745.2 Eimeria mitis
TATATATATATAAATATGTATAAATATTTGTTTACAAATCGTCTATATCAGCCCCATCAGCATCATCATCAACACGAGAGAGTTCTCTGTGTTGCTGGGTTTCTGTTTCTCTTTTTTTTTTCTGCGCCTCTTCTTGTTTTTTTCTGGCTTGTTCTCTCTCCCATGAGTCTCGACTTGCATACTTCAACACATGTTCTGCATGCATAAACCCTAAACCCTAAACCCTAAACCCTAAACCCTGAATATATGAAGCTTTTTCGCAAGAAACACGAAAATAGAGAACGCCATTCAGTATCTTAACAGATGGACTGATGAGCTGCGTAGCTACATTTCAAGGGTTTAGGGTTTAGGGTTTAGGGTTTAGGGTTTAGGGTTTTTGGAGAGTATAGGATATTATATGCAGTATAATTTATATATATTTTTCAGGTGTATATACAGTGCAAACGGACCCTTAACTTTCTGCTCGTACTGTGCTTTATCTCTGTTCAATAAAGAAGCCGCCTCGCTATTTAGAGGGTCCTGGGGATTGGGGTAAGTCAGCAGCTGAGGGAGAAATACGTCAAAGACATTCACTAGACCTGAAAAACAAACAAAAACAAAAAAAAAATAAAAAAAAAATAAAAAAAAATAACGAAAAAGGAAAGAAAACGGAGGTATATGGCGTGAAACTAAAAAACTT
>NW_013571942.1:762-983 GCF_000499745.2 Eimeria mitis
ACAAACAAAAACAGTGATGAAGCACACACAAGAAAAATATTAAATTAAACAGAAATGCATTGAATTGAGAGAAAACGTAAATGAAACGCCAAGCTTGACATACGAGGAAGCGAGAGAAAAGAATAAACAAATATATAAAAAAGATGAATCGTATGAAGGTAAAGCTGAAACAAATGAAATAAACACAACAGAAGGAGACGGCGGGTGCTGCACTGCACTGC
>NW_013571942.1:1083-1262 GCF_000499745.2 Eimeria mitis
AGCTCTAGGGCCTCGATGTTCAGATTTAGGCCTAGCGTTTAGGGTTTAGGGTTTAGGGTTTAGGGTTTAGGGTTTAGGGTTTAGGGTTTAGGGTTTACTGTATAGGGGCGTCCATGTCTGGTTGATAACGTCAAGGCAGACAGAGCCAGAAGCCTCATCAACATTGGGGTGTAAAATTT
>NW_013571942.1:1362-1648 GCF_000499745.2 Eimeria mitis
CAAACAAAAACAGTGATGAAGCACACACAAGAAAAATATTAAATTAAGCAGAAATGCATTGAATTGAGAGAAAACGTAAATGAAACGCCAAGCTTGACATAAGAGGAAGCGAGAGAAAAGAATAAACAAATATATAAAAAAGATGAATCATATGAAGGTAAAGCTGAAACAAATGAAATAAACACAACAGAAGGAGACGGCGGGTGCTGCACTGCACTGCAACTTGAAAAAGGGTTTAGGGTTTAGGGTTTAGGGTTTAGGGTTTAGGGTTGCTGCTTAGTGTCTA
>NW_013571942.1:1837-5921 GCF_000499745.2 Eimeria mitis
TCTTCTTTTTCATGAGAAAAAAGAGAAAATAATAAATTATTTTTTTTTGTTTCAACTATTTAATTTCTTCTTCTCGTTTTCTTTTTCTTATCGCTGGTGTTCAGATACAGATACTCAACACCTCATATATTGTTGAAATACTAAGAAAAGGGAAAATTATTTTATTTGTTTATATTGAATAATTTATTTTTTTTTCTTTTTATTTCAGAGAAAAACGGAAAAAAGAAATAATTTTATTCGTCTCAACTGCACAGCTTCTTCTTTATTCAGCTTTCCTCTTCATATACAAATACTCAACAGACCTCCAACAAAAATATTAAAAAGAGAAATCATAACACGACAAAAAAAATAAAAAAAAATACAACACAAAGTACACAAGACTGATAAATAACATACAGAACATGCAGAAATAAACCAATTCAAAAAAAAAGAACAAAGAACAGACAAAAGAAGAAACGAAAACTAAAAAGATAAACAAAAGAAGAAACAGAAAAGTTGACAAAGGAATAAACAAACAAAAGAATAAACCCTACAAAAAAAAACAGAAGAAGCAGAGAAAAGAAGAACCAAACAAAACAAGAAAAAAAAAGGTGAGAGAACGGGGCCAGCAAACAAAGGAATAAATAAACAACAAAAAGAAAAAGCAAACGACAGAAGAAACAACAAACCGCAGATGAACTAAACAGCAAAAGAAAGCAAAAGCAAGGAACATAGGAGAATGCAACTTGAGCTCAGAAGCAAACAAAATAAAAAACTAAGCAAAAAAAAAACATGTAAGCAATATGAAACAAATAAAACACGAACACAACAACCAGAAAACAGAAGCAGAAAAAAAAAGAACAAACAAACAAAAAAGCAAACAAACAAGTATAAACAACCCAGCACAAGCAGTGAAACAAAAAACCAGTCAAGCAGGCCGGTAAGCAGAGAGAGACATACAGACAAAAAAATATTAAAAAAAAAAGAGAGAGGAAACAAACAAAGAAACAGAACTAAAGAAACAAACANACAGACAAAAAAATATTAAAAAAAAAAGAGAGAGGAAACAAACAAAGAAACAGAACTAAAGAAACAAACAAAGCAAAGCAAGCAGCAGTAGGAGCAGTGTATAGGGTGAGGTGTATATGGTGTATATATTTACTTTCTTTAGGGCCATGAAATACAACATTAAAGTCTTGTGTGTTTTTGTTGTTCAACTCCAAGTCATATCCAGCCATTAACCTGTAGATACACCGCAAAAAGCAGTGAAGCTCACGCAGTGTATATAATATATTTTTTTTATGTATTTATTAAGAAGCAGCAATATACAGTGTGTGTGTGTGTGTGTGTCGTGGTGTTGGTTTTCTAGGGGTTTTGTTCTATGTTTTCTCTGTATTTCTTTAGTTTGCATGCAAGGAAGAAAAAGCAAAAAAAAAAAAGTTGAATATATTCAGGTGTACGTACAGCTTAGCGAAATCGCACTGTTTGCGAGATGACGATATTTGAGCCTGAGCCATCGTTTCTAGGGTTTAGGGTCTAGGGTTTAGGGTTCAGGGTTTATGTTGAGGGTTTAGGGTTTATATAAACACGAAGGAAGGGGCAGCCCCAGGAAGAAGACATGAAGCATCGCTGGGTTACTGCGGTGAGCTACAAACAAAGAAACAAGAAAATGTTTAAAGGATAAAGAAGCGAAAAGGAAAGGGTTTATTATAGTCGAGGGTTTAGGGTTTAGGGTTTATAAAAGCGCAGACAGAGAAGCACAGACCACCGGTTCCTTCATACAAAAAAGGGGGTGGGTGGTGTGGTGTGGTAGCTGCTAGGGAAGAAGAAGCAGCAGCAACGGCACTGCATGCAAACCCAGGGAAATAATTAAAACAAACGACACCACACCTTCTTGATAATCAATAACAAATGTAGTAAACAAACCAACAAAGAAGCAAACAAACTTCCACAAAGGCTCGTTGCACTGCACGCCGCACGGCACCAGCAGCACCGGGGGGGCTGCTGCTGCTGCTGCTGCTGCTGCTGCTGCTGCTGCTGCGAAGCTGCCCCCTGTCAGCTGTATTCAGGTATATGAACAGCATTTTCTTTGCAAACGTCTTTGCTTTTGAAGTTTATTGATTTATGTTTCTTATTAACAATGCAATTTCTACTTCTTTCTCCGCCCCGGCAGCCCCCTTATANGACTTCATTAAAAAAATAAATTATATAAAGAACAGCTGCAGCAGCAGCGCGGCTGCTGTGTGCCTCCCCACGAGAAGGGCAGCGGCTGCTGGCTGCTCAGGCTGTGAAAATAATAGGAAAACGTCATTTTGTTTCTCCCTTTTGGGGTGTATACTGAGTTGAATTGAGTTTTATATAAACACAAGTGTTAGGCGTAAACTCTCTCTTTCTTTTTATGTAGCTAGTGCGGCTTCTCTATGGTACGTGTGCATATGTGCAAGTTGATGATGGTCCGGTGTGCATCGCCGGCGGTGGCGGTGTGGCTGGGGTGGAATCTACATACTTTTTGCTGTTCTTTTTGTTTTATATATATGAATATATATTCATCAATCATATAATTTAATGAAATTCATTGTATTCACAAACAGAGAGAGAGGTGGCGTGACACCTGAACTGTGCAGAGCAGCGCGTTGCAGTGCAGCCAGCGTTCGTTGGTATTGGTGTAGGAGGAACGAGTATATTTTGTCTCTTTTTGTGTATTGTATTTGGTTTTGTTTGTTTGTTTTTGAAGCAATGAAATAAAGTAAATGTTATGCAAATAAAAACGAATCAAAGCCCCAGAAGANCCGGTGCTGCTGCTGCTGCAGGGTTTGTTCTTCCCTGCAGCATTTGTGTGTAGAAGACTTCTTTATAAATAAATGATTTGAATTTCGTTGTATTCAACCTATATATAATCCCCAAATAGCACAAATACACGCCGAAGACCCCCGTGTGCCTGTACACCTGAACTCGGTCGTCGGCGGTGGGTTGTGCAACTTGAACAGGCCGCAGCGGCATCGCATCATCCGGGTGCGTAAACCTGTATATTTTCTCTACTTTTTTGGCTTATTTTCTTCTTTTCTTTCCTTTTTCTTCTTTCCCTTCAAGATGTGGTTCACCACGCGCCAGGAGGGCCTTGACGACCCCAGACCGGCCATGCGCGGCCCCTGTGTCGATCTGCCTACCACCGTGTTCTGTGGTGGTATAGGAGGCAACAGTTTCCTGCTGCGAGGCGGCTTTCTGTTGCAATTCTTTTCTCTTACGTGCCTTTTCATCTCTTACTGGGCCTCAGGAGGTTCCGGCCTCTTCGGCTACCAGCTGCAGGGCATGAGCGAGGTGAGGCGGTGGCTGCACTGCACGACACTCAGCAGTGTACATACACTCCAGAAGTGTACATACACCTCAAAGAACAAACAAACCAGCGCCTAGAACCTCACCCATGAAGCCCGCATTCACAGCACACATAGCCACCCTCACCCTTNAAACAAACCAGCGCCTAGAACCTCACCCATGAAGCCCGCATTCACAGCACACATAGCCACCCTCACCCTTCGCAAGCACCAGCTCCTGCGTCTATCACGCCAGAGAAAGAACAGCAACACAACACCACTAGCAGCGCAACACAGTAGCAGTATACGACACCACTGTTGTTACCCCAGACATTGTAACGGCCTTATGCTGTGCATCTCTCCCTCTGTATGCATGCATTCCTGCATGCACCCGTTTTTTTATTCTCCCTTTTTCTTTTGTTGTCGCTGCTACAGGCTGCCCGCAGCTCTGAGGGCTTTCATATTGCACTCACCGTCTTCTCGGGTTTGTATATGTTGGGCGCTACTTACTTAGTTTGTTTCCAGGCCATTGCAGCAGATGACGCCTGGTGAGCAGCAGCAGCAGCAGCAGCGGCCCAGTTGAATTGAGGTGTACAGACAGCCCGCGAGCTGTCTATATACCTCAGCATTCACACACCACGTAGCACAAAGTACAGTAAACAGTGGAGTTTCTTTATAGAGTGAGAGAGAAGAAAAGCTATACTTCTGTTGTGTTGCTGCTTGTTGCTGTTGCTGTGGTGTATGTACAGCTGGGCCCGAGGATACCGATCAGGAAGCAAAGTGCTTCGTCTTGC
>NW_013571943.1:0-222 GCF_000499745.2 Eimeria mitis
GAACCAGGGTGATACAATGGCTTTTTTATAGCTCCAGAGTCTTCGAATGTCACTTGGATTCCGCTTCATTAACTTAGGCTTTAGGTGGACGTGCAGAGGCACCGTGGGGTACAGGCACAGTTTCGCCACAGCGCAGCCATAGGGCCAGCCATCATCCAGTTATGACGTTGTTTTTGTATGAAGCATACTATTTAAGTGCGATAATAAGCTTCTTCTTGCTTC
>NW_013571943.1:522-2546 GCF_000499745.2 Eimeria mitis
AGGGTCACATCTACAAATGTTTGTTTTATGCATTGACGCCGTATTTCAAGGTCTACAAACCCAACAGCGCTTCGCAGACTGGCCACGAACACTGCAGGGCAACCGCTTCCAGGCAAAGTCCAACGAAGACGTTACTCAGCCAAAAACAACAGCAAACACGAGAAACTGATGTAATGCCAATCCACAATTGACATATCATCGAGAGCCTTCCAATTCTTCAGTCCCCTCTGCCTTCCATATTGTTCATGTGCCCAATGAGCAGCCGTGCACTATTCTGCATAAAGCTAAACCCCTCGAGCCTCACACTGGCTTAGGTTGCCTGCAAAGCACTGAAAGCCGCCACATGTAGACGAATCCCTGACGGTAAACGTACAAAAGCTTTACTTTCCAGCTGTTACGCAAGGGCCTGGCGCGGGTGAACTGCCTACTTAGCCAGTTGCTTCTACCGGCAGCACCATCCGGCGGAGAGATGCACCCCCAGAAACTTCCCATGTTCCTGGCGCCTTTAAAGAGCGACAAAAGGAGAGAGATTGCGTCGTTACGGGAAGTTGCATGTAGCAGAGCTGCACAAACATCTTCACGGCTCTCGATCGCCTTGCCGCGCCTACAGTACTGGAGGAGATGGGTGGAAGGCATTCTACAGTAGTTGTTGTCGTACAGCCAAAACCTGCGTTTGTGAAGCAATTAGAGAAACATCTGCTCCGGTGTGTCCAGCACTTCATTCGACCTTCCCCACGTCTTCAAATTTGCAAAAAATATTGCAAGTGGAAGTGCATGAAAAGGCGAATAGCGTATCGAGAAAAATCTCTCTGCTCTTATCCGAGCGATGGCTGCGGATAGGTCTTCTAAGAGGCACACCCTAAGCCGCAGACGATTGTAGAAAAGTTCTTGCACGCCACATACGCCATTTTCTGCCTAAAGGCACCAGCCATTCGACAGCTATTCGCTGGTTTTATTTTTCCAGACAATGGGAAGGATTACAACTTGTTTTAATCTTAATATATGGGCAGGTTTTTACATTGTCTAAACAACGAGGCATACCCCCAGCTTCCTTCATTTCACTTACCGCCGAGACACATCGTCAGCCGCATGCCCTTGAGCCGCTTTGCCCGTGCATATCATTGCGGCTCGTTCTTGCACCAGTACCACCAATGCCTGCTACTATTGCCTGCTACGCAGCACTCTGCTTCCCCTGCACACGCAGAAAGCAACACAATCAGGCAAATTCACGCACAAAGTCTAGTTGCTGCAGACAACCGATGCGATGCCCCACTAAATATTCTGGGCAACGCGTACTGCAGGAGAAGAAGGTTATACCTTGGATCCAGCAGGTAGTAGCAAGCGAGAATGGACAGAGACACACACAATGGGGGACAAATTGGGATGCGGGGATTCCCTACTTCTCAAAAAGGAAGCTTCGTGGTGCGTCTTTGTCCACCGTTCTTTCGTTGCTTTTTCCTGGAGATTGCTGATGCCTCATTACTGGCGAGAGGGGACACAGGCACTCCCTTGGGACGGGGATCCCCAGCTAGAGCGCAGCTGTGATTCCTGCCGCTCGATAAAGGGATTCCTTGAAACCCTGTCAGCCTCCATCTGCGTGCGGCGCAGTATTTGTTCTTCTTTACACAACTCTCAACCTTAATTTTCGCTTCGCGAAGTCGTGACAAACTAGGCCTACCGGTAGAGAAGAGTTCATTCTGATCAAATGTCCCTTGAAAGCGTGACATTCTGCGCAAGAGTAGCGCACAAAGTCTATGTTTAAGGGGTCCGGTAGCCACTAATCTGTGAATGGTTCAACAGGAGTGGTCAGAACCTTGGTTGCCCACAAGGAATTCGCGAAACTCTTCAAAAACATCGAAATTGCTTCGAACAGTTGCGCCAGGCTGCATGTATAGATGAGCATTTGGGGAAATCCCGCAACATATAGATAGGAAAAGAGTCTCTAAGAAGTATGATAGTGTGAAGGGGTAAAATAACGTCGCTTCTTCACTTTTTCCTTCCTTTGCCCTCTGTGGTCCGCAATG
>NW_013571943.1:2646-2835 GCF_000499745.2 Eimeria mitis
TATTTCTGCCAGTGCTGTGTACTCGGAAAGGAAAGGCAAATAAGAGTAGTTATAGCGTTTCTAATGCTTAATATATTGTTGAAGCAGCAGGTTTCAGTCTCCCCTATAGGCCGCACAGAAAAGCGGGCTGGCAGCTCCGATGGTCAGGCCATTGGGCCTGCAAGCCGATCCAGCGAGGCATGGATGCTC
>NW_013571943.1:3128-9551 GCF_000499745.2 Eimeria mitis
GTGAGCAGCCGTGCACTATTCTGCATAAAGCTAAACCCCTCGAGCCTCACACTGGCTTAGGTTGCCTGCAAAGCACTGAACGCCGCCACATGTAGACGAATCCCTGACGGTAAGCGTACAGAAGCTTTACTTTCCAGCTGTTACGCAAGGGCCTGGCGCGGGTGAACGGCCTACTTAGCCAGTTGTTTCTACCGGCAGCACCATTCGGCGGAGAGATGCACCCCCAGAAACTTCCCATGTTCCTGGCGCTTCTTGGCGACTGTAGAGTGACGGTCCGTCGAATTCAAGGCGAACTCAGGTCTTTAGAGGGCTTCGGATTATATCTTTTACAGCGGTTCAACCCAGTTAGTGCAGTGACCACGGGGTAAACTTGTGTCCACTGACCCTGAAGATGTACTGCTGCTTCTAAATTGCTTTTCTGTGCCACGAAACTGGGAGCACCGGCGACCGGATTTTATCGCATTTTAACCGTAGCAAAGGCGTGGGCCAGCCAGACAACTACGCGGGCCTCTGGAACCAGGGTGATACAATGGCGTTTTTATGATATGCCCAGAGTCTTCAAACGTCATTTAGATTCCACTTGATTAAGTTAGGCGGTAACTGTAGCTCAGGACGTGCAGAGGCGCCTTCAGTTGCAGGCGCTGGGCCGGCACACTGCAACATCGCACTAGCCATCATCATAAAGCCAGCTATCATTATTATAATATAATAATAACATAAAGCCAGCAACTATATTATTTGTGTATGAAGCATAATATTTAAACGTGATGATTCTTCCTGCTTCAAGAGGCAAGTCGCAATCGGGATGTGCAGATTCCCTACCTCTCGAGGAGGGAGCTTCGTTGTTCGTTTTTTGCGATTGCTGATGCCTCATTCCTGGGCGAGAAGGGACATTGCGACGCAGGTCCCCTGCTAGAGCGCAGCCCTGGCTCCTGCCGCACGGCAAAGGCGTTCCTTGGAGCCATGTAACCCCATATTTGCGTGTGTCGCAGTGCATGCTCCCCTCTACACAACTGTCAAGCTTAATTGTAGTCTCGGGAGGCCGTGACAAACTAGGCCTCCCGCGAGACATGTTGGTTTTGACCCAGTGGCTCTCGAACGCGTAGCACTCCGCACAGTAGTAGTGGCCAACGTCTGCGCCTGAGGAGCTCGGTAGAGACTAATCCGTGAAGGATTATCAACAGCAGTTCTCAGAACTTCGGTTGCGCACAAGCAATTCGGAATTTGGGGGTTTTGTTCAAGATCCCCAAATTGCTTGGAGCAGTTGCACCAAGCTGTCTCCATACAGAAGCATTTAGGGACTCCTCACCAGAGTATAGATAGGAAATGAGTATCTAAGAAGTAATAACCACTGGCGTGCTCGCCAGTGGTTGTCGCGAAGCAACCAATAGATTGTTGCATACCTCTGGTTTGAGCGGAGTGAGCAGCTATCAATAACGTTCAGCTATATGAGTGTGCTTCATCTTGGAAATCACACTTTTTATACAGCGCGACAGTCACTGCAGGGTGAGACGAACGATGCCCTGGGGGACCACGGCTGCAGCACGGAGTGCTGACGCAACTTAGCGGAGAGAGCACAGGACAATGCTTTAAGAAGTATTGTAACTTTTCGGATAGGGCAGAAACGAATTTTGTGTGAGAAATCGGCGGGTGTTTCTCCAGCGCTGACCCCGCGACTCGACGACTCTGACTGCGTCGCAAGACACAAGCATTCATGGAATTCCGCAGGTTGGCTGCCTGGGAATTGATGCCCCCTTACCATTTCTAGAGTTTATAAGGGGCCGTAAAATACTATAAAGGGTCCCTAGTGATTATTTGCTCTCTAGAGGGGTCGTAGGACGTTCGGCAGCGAAGGGACAGTGGCCTGCTCTACCCGCCAGGCGCTCACGCGCACCCCCGACATCGCCCTCCCAAAAGCCGCTGAAGCTAAGGATAACATCGTCATCATCTGCCATTTGAATCACGTTCATATATTTTGATGATTTAGTAGATCGTGTGTACGCCTCCTTCTTGGCTTGGTCAACGACTACTTGGTGACAATGGCGCCTCTCGATCTGCTCACAGTCGTCAGTGCCCCGTTCCTCGTCCTGGCCAGCGTAAACGGCATTGTAGCAGCAGACACACCAACTTACAAAGTAGAATTCGGTATATTTCCCATTTGCATGAGCAGTTTGTTGGTTGGTCTACGTTCCCAGCTGCCCAAGCCCCTTTGTGTCCAACGGGCCAGAACAGATCAAACCAACTGGGAGTGTCCGACAGGCATTGAATAGTTTCAGCACGACGCTTTTGTCTTGTAAATCATTGTTCATAGATCGGCGTAATTTGGTTGTTTTCCCGCAGGAACTGATGGCCAATGCCTCGCCGAGGTCAATGCTGCGCGCCTGGCCGCTGGGCTCAGCGAACTCGTCCAAGCAGAAACAGTGAAAACCGAAGCTAGACTGCCTGATGCAGCCACCGCTCCAGGCGATTCAGATGACAGCTGGGTTTGGATGCCGGTGTGCAATGCTTTGATACCAGTGAGTTCCTTACCTTTCTAGCTGCCCTCCGTAGAGTCTTGCCGATTGTGCAGGTCACCACGGGTCTGCCAATTCTCTTGCTGTTTGTAGGAAGCGGCAGCAGAAAAAACTTCAAGGGCGGGAGGTGCAGCTGAGTTCCAGAGCGGCACATACGCATACCATCCCGTTGATAGTCCCGCTTCCGTCGACTGCAATGCGGTTGTGGATAAGTGGAAGCGCGCCTACAGCAACTTCAGTGGATTGCCTCCGCCTAACAAGGAAGATGAAGAGCTGTATCAAGACCAGGACAATGTGTCTTTCGTGGCTCTGTACAACCCTACAAAGAATGCTACTGTAGACTGCCGTGTTGTCACCTGCACTAAGACGACGCCGGCAGCGGCAAGTTTCAAAGCAGCAAGAACCGGCGGGATAAAAACGGAAAAGGGCTCTGCTTTGATTTGCATGACCGTACCTGATGTGCTTCCTGAGAAAGGAGAAAAGGCCCCTTTCACGTGAGTGCCTGCACTCTCCGTGCTTCCGCTTCGACCTGTATTCTTTTTTCAGATAAGATTGGTTTTATATCTTCATGTGTGTTCCGCAGAGAGGAGCAGTGGGGACAGATCGTGACCGCCATCGAAGGCTCAGCCTCCGCTGTTGCGCCCAGTGTGGTTGGTCTTGCATTGGCGATCGTTGGCCTCAGCATGCTTTGATGGAAAGCTCTTTTCGCGAGGAATGATCCACGAGGCTCTTTTTTTCATTGTTGAGGGAAGCCAGGAGTTTCGCTACCTGCTGAGGTGTAGAATCCCGCGGATCACATACTGTGTGCTCGATGCAGATGAGAAAGTCGCGGCTGATGAGAGCATCAAGGCGGCGTTGGGTGCTGGTGGATCATTAAACTACCCGAAAAAGGTTCCCCGTGTGTTGTATAGGGAGGATGGTTGCCACAATTTCTGGCTATACAGTGCACGGGGAGCCTTTTTTGTGTACAGACACAAATTATGTTTTTACCCCTCGCTCTGCCCTGCCGGTGGAGCCGCTTGGGTCCGCCACCAGGGCAGGCATGACTTGGGGTGAACGGTTCATCTTGCCTGTTATTCTTGGCGACTGTAGAGTGACGGTCCGTCGAATTCAAGTCATACTCAGGTCTACAGAGGGTTTGGGAGTACATCTTTTATAGCAATTCAACCCAGGTAGTGCAGTGAACGCGGGGGCAGCTTGTGTCCACTGACCCTGGTGATGTACTGCTGCTTCTAAATTGCTTTCCTGTGTCGCGGAACTGCGAACATCTGTGATCCTGTAGCAGGACTGGAGCGTGTTTTAGCCGTAGCAAAGACATGGGCAAGTCAGACAACGATACCGAACGAGGCTCCGCGGGACCACGCCTGCAGCCCAGAGTGCTGACTCACCCTGAAGGACAGTGCACGGAACAAGAATTTAAGAAGCAACATGACTTTCTGGAAAGGGCAGAAACGAATTTTGTAAGAGAAATCGACTCGAGCCTCTTCAGCGCAGACCTCGCAACTCGACGTCGGTGACTGGGATGCAAGACACAAGCATCCACGGATTCCGCAGGTTGGCTAGCCCGGCTTTGATACCCGCTTACTTTTTCTGGAGTGCGCCTGCACCATAAAAGTTATATAGATGGCCCTTGGGGATTATTTGCTCCCTAGAGACACCGTAAGACGCTGGTGAGCGAGGGGACACCGGCCTGGCCTACCCACCAGAAAGAGCGTTCACGCGCACCCCAGGCACCGGCCGCCTTGTGCTAAGGATAACATCGTCAGTCGCCTGCCATTTAAATCGGGTTCATATATCTTGATGATTTAGTAGATTTTAGGTTGCGTATACGCTTCCTTGTCGGCTAGAGCAACGCCTACTTGGTGACAATGGCGCCCCTCAATCTGCTCACAGTCGTCAGTGCCTCGTTCCTCGTCCTGGCCAGAGTCAACGGCACTGTAGCATCACAACAACCAACCTACAAAGTCGCTTTTGGTATGTTACTCAGTTTGATGCGCAGTTGATTGGCTGCACTACGTTCCCAGCTGCTCACCACGAAGGAACCCGGAGTGTCCGACGGGCATTGAAGAGCTTCGGTATGACACTTTTATCTTGCAAATCATTGTTTACAGTTGAAGGTAATTCGCTTGTTTTTCCGCAGGAAATGATGGAAAATGCCTCGCCGAGGTCAATGCTGCTCGCCTGGCCGCTGGGCTCAGCGCACTAGTACAGGCAGAAAAAGCGAATGCCGACCGTAGGATGCCTGATACAGCTACTGATTATACAGGATCAGGAGACACTTGGGCTTGGTTGCCGGTGTGCAAGGCATTGATTCCAGTGAGTTCTTTACCTTTCTAGCTGCCCCCGTAGAAACTGGCCGGTCGTGCTAATCACCTCAGGGCCTGCCAACTCTCTTGCGGTTTCTAGGAAGCGGAAGAAAAAAAAGCTTCAAGGGGAGCGGGTACAACTACGTTCCAGAGCGGCACGTATGCATACCTCCCCGTTGAGAATCCAGATGCCGTCGATTGCAATGCCGTTGTGGACAAGTGGAAGGGTGCCTACAGCAACTTCGATGGATTGCCTCCGCCAAACAAGGAAGAAGATAATCTGTACAAAAATCACGAGAACGTGTCTTTTGTGGCCCTGTACAACCCTTCAACGGACGCTACTGCAGATTGCCGTGTCGTCACCTGCACAAAAACGACGCCTGAAACGGCAAGTTTCAAAGCAGCGAGGACCAGCGGGACAAAAACGGAAACGGGCTCCGCTTTGATTTGCATGACCGCGCCTGATGTGCTTCCCAAGAAAGGAGAAAAGAGCCCTTTCACGTGAGTTTTTTCCACTCTCCACGCGTTTCCCCTCTTGTATTATTTTTCCAGGTTAGATTGTTGTTGTTTCTCGGGGTGTGTTCTGCAGAGAGGAGCAGTGGGGACAGATCGTGACCGCCATCGAAGGCTCTGCCTCCGCTGTTGCACCCGGTGTTGTCGGCCTTGCATTAGTGATCCTTGGCCTCAGCATGCTGTGAAGTAAAAGCCTTTTAAGAGAGGGACAATCCAAAAGGCTTTCCGTCCACTGTTAAGGGAAGCCAGGAGTTTCGCTGCCTGCTGAGGTGTAGAAGCCCGCAGGTCACATACTGTCCACCCGATGTAGATGAGAAAGTCGCGCCTGATGAGAGCATGCGTGCGGAGTTGAGTGCTGGCGGATCACTTAACTATCGCGAAATAGTGGATAAAAACCTGTCTACACAATGTAGGGGGAGCATTTCTTGTGTAGAGACAAGTTATGTCTTTGCCTCTTCCCCTGCGCTGCCGGTGGAGGCGTTGCGTTCCACCATAAAAACAGCCGCTGCTTGGCGGCTAAGGATTGAGCTTGCCTATATTTCGCGGCCGGTGTACAGTGAAGAGCCGTCGAATTCAACTCAAGCTCAGGTTTTTAGAGAGTCTGGGCTTATATCTTTTTCAACGATTCAACGCACAGTAGTGCAGTGGCCACGGCACAAATCCGTGTGGACCGAGCCTGAAGACGCTCTGATGCTGCTTCTAAATTATCTTACCGTGTTGCAAAGCGTGAAGCACCGGCAAAGGGAGAAAGGGTGGTAGTGCCTTTTGGGAGGCACCTACACAGCCCTTGAACGAAGTGGCTAATATGACAATCTTTGCGATCCATCCATAATATTGAATTTTACATTATTTCTGTCAGACTAGGTAGAGGGCTGGGCGTGAGGAGACGCTCTTTGCACGGCATGTACATGCCCAGATCTGCGCAGTCGCCAGCAGTCACTGGTCTCCTGAGTGAACCGGTAAGGCTAGCCATCGTCCCAACTCTACCACTTTATTATGAAATGTAGAATGCAAAGGTGATAATAACATTCCTCCTGCTTCCCGCGCCGAACCATACGTGCCGTTGCACCGCCCGACACTACAACGAGCGT
>NW_013571943.1:9564-10546 GCF_000499745.2 Eimeria mitis
CCGGCTAAGGTCTGTCGGGTATACTGGGTACACGGATCACTCGCAGGCCCAAGGGTCTGCTCAACCTACCGAGAGATGGATGGTGACCCGCACGACACAGACACAAAGCACTTCAGCGACGCCGAAATCCGGCAAAGAATATGAAGGAACACGTCTCGGAAGTGGGGTTTTCTTCTTCCGTACCCAACGGCGCCTCACAGTCGTTTCGTTACAATTCGTTTTTGTCACCAGTTGTATGTGGTTCGTCCTGGCGATTAGCTTCGCATCCCTACGAGGCGATATGGGACACATGTGTTCCTTTGACAAACCGCTTTCCGTATAAAGCATAGCCCTCTACTGCCTCTCCGCAAAGAGACGCCTTGAAGCATCGTGATATCGTTTCTACGCAGTGTTTGCGCCTCTCTAGGAAAATGTCTGCTCCACCCCACTAGTTTCACCTTTGCAGTGCCATAATAACATATGAACCGTGCGAAAGAATAAATCAGTTCGAACCAGTGCCTGTGTAAAGTCCAACATTCCGCTCAGCTGTAGTGCCTAACGTGCGTTTGGGGAACTAGGTGGCTGAAAGGCCCATCGACAGGTATATGGGCTGTTTAGCAAAGCTGATGCGTCTCCAATTCGCAATAGCTTGTTCTGCAGAGTTGTGTAACAGGGAAGAGCAGACGATTTCTCACAATCGCGGTTGCGTAGCTCGTTACCGCCAAGTCTTTTGTAAACAAGAGAATACGAGCTAACAACGCGGAATGTGGCTTCTGTGAAAACTGCATAGGTGTTTAGTAGTGTGAGAGGATAGAATACCACAACGCATATGCTTAGACGTGCTCTTGCCCTGCAGGTCCGCCTGTCCCGCGAGCGGTCGAGGCAAAGCGAGGTGCTAGACACAAGCATCCTAGGGATCCCGCAAGCTGATTGCGTCAGCATTGATGTCTCATCGCCTTGTCTTGAGTGTTTTTGTACAACCAAAATAATTTTAATGACCTTT
>NW_013571943.1:10646-12020 GCF_000499745.2 Eimeria mitis
CCTGCCTCTGCGCAAAGAGACGCCTTGAAGCATCGTGATATCGTTTCTACGCAGTGTTTGCGCCTCTCTAGGAAAATTTCTGCTCCACCCCACTAGTTTCACGTTTTCAATGCCATAATAACATATGAACCGTGCTAAAGAATAAATCAGTTCGAACCAGTGCCTGTGTAAAGTCCAACATTCCGCTCAGCTGTAGTGCCTAACGTGCGTTTGGGGAACTAGGTGGCTGAAGGCTTCCAGCGGCCAATCGACAGATATATGGGCTGTTTAGCAAAGCTGATGCGTCTCCAATTCGCAATAGCTTGCTCTGCAGAGTTGTGTAACAAGGAAGAGCACACGAGTTCTCACAATCGCGGTTGCGTAGCTCGTTACCGCCAAGTCTGTTGTAAACAAGAGAATACGAGCTAACAACGCGGAATGTGGCTGCTGTGAAAACTGCATAGGTGTTTAGTAGTGTGAGAGGATAGAATACCACAACGCATACGCTTATACGTGCTCTTGCCCTGCAGGTCCGCCTGTCTCGCGAGCGGTCGAGGCAAAGCGGGCACGAGTTTTGCGTGGACGGCCTTCGGTTTGTATGGACTTGTCAAGAACTAGTTATATTATGATACACAATCCCGTTTTATTCTGGAGGCCATACCACTTGTAGAATGCCAGGGCCAAGGCAGTGTGAACAGTACTTTCGAACGAGTTTCTTTTGATCAAAGCAGCGGGCCGGGGTTCTGTCGCGAACTGACCGGTCAGTGCAGGAAACAAGGAGTTAAGGAGAATTATATCTTTTATGATATGGTGATAACGAATTTTAATGAGAGATTGGTGCTAATTTGTCCAGCGATGAGCCTGCAATTCGGTGTCTGTGACGGAGGTGCTAGGCACAAGCATCCTAGGGATCCCGCAGGCTGATTGAGTCAGCATTGATGTCTCATCGCCTTGTCTTGAATGTTTTTGTACAACCAAAATAATTTTAATGACCTTTAGATCTTAGTTTCCTTTTGCGGGGGTCGTAGGACGTTGCCGAGCAAAGTCACAGTTGCCCGGCCAGCCCAGCAGGAGCACCGTTCAGGAGGAACCCCGGCACCGAGTGCCGAAACGCTGTTGAAGCAAAGGATGATGTCGTGGTCGAAGTTGTTTCGGTGGAAATTCTACACGCGAATGTGTTTTAGGTTGCCTTTAGGCTCACTATTCAGCCGCTTCACCAACTATTAAAGACGATGTCACCTTTCACGCTGGTCGCAGTCATCAGTGCCTCGTTCCTCGCATTCGCCACTGCGAAGGGCGCTGAGCCAGGAACAGGGCCAACGTACTCCGTATCCCTGGGTAGGTTTTCAACATAAAACTCTTTTGGTTTCCCGAACTATGCCCTCAGCTGGAGGA
>NW_013571943.1:12120-16957 GCF_000499745.2 Eimeria mitis
ATTTTAGTTTCCTTTTGCGGGGGTCGTACCACTAAGTTAGTTAACTCTTTCGCTGTGATCTCGGTAGGAAGTGCGCGGCGTTTCAAGACGTACGGCTATCCCTCGCTATCTTGCTGTCCTCAGAAAGAAGCAGCAGGCCAGAGCACCAGAGTAGATGCCGGAAAAAAATTCATGAGCAGTACATACGCGTTCCAGGTCGTCAATGCTCTAGTCTTAGTTGCACTGACGTAGTAGAAAAGTGGAAGAATGCCTACAGCAACTTCAGTGGATTGCCTCCACCGAAGAAGGATACTGAGGTGTTGTATACCAGTCGGGAAAACATCTCTTTTGTGGCAATATACAACCCTTCCAAAGATGCTACCGCCGACTGCCGAGTCGTCACCTGCACTAGGAAGATCACCAACGCTCCAGCGGGCCTGTTATCTGACGTGGGTGAGGAAGAGGGGGAGGAAGACACCAAAACTGAAGAAACGAAGGAAGGCTCTGCTTTGATTTGCATGACGACACCTGACGTCCTTCCGGATAACAGTGAAAACCCCCCTTCCACGTAAGCCTTTTGAGGTCAGCGTCTCCTCCTTGCTCCTTAGGCGTCCTCTACGTCGCAGTTCCTTGCTTTGTCGGTGTGCGTTGTGCAGAGAGGAACAGTGGGGGCAGATCGTCACCGCCTTCGAAGGAACCGCCTCGACTGTTCTGCCCACTTTCCTCGGCCTTGCCGCAGCATTGCTTGGCGTTGCGACCGCTTTTTGAGACAGCGATACTATGGGGTAGTTACTGAGAACAAATGAACTGCTTGGCAATTATGTACAGTGAGCATGCATCGGCAGGATGGTTGGATATGAGTGAATATGGATTTAGCTTACAACAAGAATTGCAGCAATAGGTGCACCAGCAATCACAGCAATATGTGCTGCAACTCGTGATAGAACCTGGTGCTTGTCCTCCGCATCATCAACCCTAGGCGGCTCGGCGACTCTGCCCATCAAACCCCGGGCTGACGGGTAGGGCAGCTGCTCTCCGGCAATTTTGCTACCCTAAGCGTTTTGACTCTGTTTCAGCATGGGGTGAGCCTGTGGGAAGACGGAGGAATGATTTTGCAGCATCAGCTAAGATGAAAGCCTCCGTTAGTTCGGTAACCTTACGGTCGAGTCACAGACTGTTCGGCGCGTGTTGCAGGCGTTCTCTCGTCGTTGACAGTGAATGCAAGGATATCTTCAATATGATTAGTTAGCAGTCTTTTGTTGACCAAATGGTTGGATCAAACATTTTACAGGTGCACAGACACGCATTCAAGGCAGAGCCTCTAACGGCCTGGCCGTCGGAGACAGCTTGGCGTTACCGGCTGTTGCCAAAGTGTGTGCCTCAAGCAACGTTGCAAATCGCCTTGCTCAACCAATTACAAAGTCATTATGTAAAATATAAATCAAATTACACTTCTGCTGCCTGATTGCGAGGAGAAACAAGCTGCCAACCGCGGCTTCTCTCGGCCCGCTCAGCAAGACACGCCTCTCTTGCACCCCCGCTTTGACCTGACCTGAGCCAACGAAAACCAATCAAGTCACCGTGGCACTCCATTCTGCCAAGCATCTCTTCTTCTTATATAATTTGGAGATTGTTTGTGGTGGAAGAATTCAACAAATTGTTTTTAAGTGCCCATCTCGGAGACTCCAACTTACATATGGCAACAATGCCGGTTCTCCGACTGCTCACGGTCGTCAGTGCCTCGCTCCTCCTCTTGGCTAAAGCTGATGCGAACGGTAGCGAACCGCCTCAAACATCACCAACAACGACAAAAACTACATATGCTGTCAAATTGGGTAGGCTGCCAGGTTGTGGGTGGTGTTTAACGCTTGAAGCGTTGCCTTGCTTGCAGACCCCGCCACGCAGGCTAGTATCATCGACTTGGTCAGCGCCCAGTGTAAACTTTAACGCCTCAGAAAACGGTTACTAAGAGCATCAGGGCTCTCGTTATGGAACTATATTATCCCTTTCTTCGCAGGAAAAGATGGCACGTGCCTCTCCGAGATCAATGATGCTCGTAAGAAGGCCGGTTTCAATGATTTCGTAATACCTCAGGCGGAGACGAAGGAAAAAAGACTGCCTGAGCAAGGAGAGCCAGATTCCGATAACTATGCAGAATGGGTTTGGAAGCCCGTTTGCGATGTCTTGATACCAGTAAGTTAGTTACCTCTTCCGCCGTGATCTCCGTAGGAAGTACGCGGCGTTTCAACATGTACGGCAATCCCTCGCTGTCTTGGTGTCCTCAGCAAGAAGCAACAGGCAAGAGCTCCGACACAGACGCTGGAAAAAAATTCGTGAGCGGCACATACGCATTTCAAGTCGTTGACGCCGCTAGTCCTAGCTGTACTGCCGTAGTAGAAAAGTGGAAGAATGCCTACAGCAACTTCAATGGATTGCCTCCACCGAACACGGATAGCCAGGAGTTGTATACCAGTCGGGAAAACATCTCTTTTGTAGCCATGTACAACCCTTCCGACGATGCTACCGCCGACTGCCGAGTCGTCACCTGCACTAGGAAGATCACCACCACTCCACAGGGAGTGTTATCTGACGTGGGTGAGGAAGAGGAAGAAGAAACCCCCAAAAATGAAGAAACAAAGGAAGGCTCTGCTTTGATTTGCATGACGACACCTGACGTCCTTCCCGACAACAGTGAAAACCCTCCTTTCACGTAAGCCTTCTGAAGTCAGCGTCTCCTCCTTGCTCCTTAGGCGTCCTCTACGTCGCAGTTCCTTGCTTTGTCGGTGTGCGTTGTGCAGAGAGGAACAGTGGGGGCAGATCGTCACCGCCTTCGAAGGATCCGCCTCGGCTGTCTTGCCCACTTTCCTCGGCCTTGTCGCAGCATTGCTTGGCGTTGCGGCAGCGTTTTGAGACAGCGATACTATGAAGTAGTTATTAAGGGCCAATGAACTGCTTGGCAATTATGTACAGTGAGCATCAGGAGGGTCGGGTATGGGTGAATGTGGGTTTAGCTTACATCACGAATTGCAGCAACAGGTGCTGCAATTCGTGACAAAGTCTGGTGCTTGTGTTCCGCATCATCAACCCCACGCCCTTCCGCCACGGTGCCCATGAAACAACGGGCAGAAGTGGTGGCCAGCACCTCTCGGGCAATTTTGCTATCCTAAGCGTTTTGACACAGTTACAGCATAAGGAAAGCCTGTTCGAAGACGGAGGAATGATTTTGCAGCATCAGCTACGATGAAAGCCTTCGTTACCGCGTTTACCTTTAGGGTCGAGTCACACAGTGCCCGGCACGTGTTGCGCTTTCTCTTGTCCTCGTCAATCAGTGCAAGGATTGCGTCAATATGACTAGTCAGCCGTTTTTTGTTGGGTAAATTGTCGGGTCAAAAATTTTACAAGTGCACGGGCACGCCTTCAAGGCAAAGCTACTGGCGGCCTGGTCGGCGGAGAACTGCTCGGCATAGCCGGCTTTATCAAAGTGTGTGCCTCAAGCGATGTTACAGATCGCCTTGCCCAACAAATTACAAAGTCATTATCTAAAATATAAAACAAATTACACTTCTACTGCCTCTGATTCCGACGATGAACAAGCTGCCATTCCTGGCTTCGCTCTTGGCCTGCACAGCAAGACACGCCTCCCGTTGATCGCATCCGAGGCCAAGAAAACGAATCAAGCCACCGTCGCAATTCACGCTGCCAAGCATCCCTTCTTCATAAATAGTTTGGAGATTTTTTTGTGGTGGAAGGATTCAACATTTGTTTTTAAGTGCGCATATCGGGGCCTCCAGCATATATGGCAGCAATGCCGGCTCTCAGACTGCTCACTGTCGTCGGTGCCTCGCTTCTCCTCTTTGATAAAATTGATGTAAGCGGTAGCGAACCGCCTCAACCACCAGACACAACACCCACGGCAACAACAACATATGATGTCAAATTGGGTACGTTGGCTGGCCATGGGTGACGTTGAATGCTTGAAGTGCTGTCCTGGTTACAAATCTGGCGACCAGGCAAGCACTGCCAACTTGGTCAGTTGTCAGTGTAAATTTTAAGGCTTCAGAAAACGGTTGCTGAGCAAATCAGGAAGCTCGTTACGGCACTATTTTATCCCCTCATCTGCAGGAGAAGATGGCGCTTGCCTCTCGGAGATCAACGCTGCTCGTAAGAAGACCGGTTTCAATGATTTCGTAGTACCTCAAGCGGATGCGAAGGAGAAGAGGCTGCCTGAGCAAGGAGTGAAAGATTCCGGCGAATATGATGCATGGGTTTGGAGGCCGGTTTGCGATGTCTTGATACCAGTAAGTTAGTTACCTCTTTCGCCGTGTTCTTAGGAGGTACGCAGCCTCTGAATAAGTACGGCAGTCCCTCGCTGTCTTGCTCTCCTCAGAAAGAAGCAGCAGGCAAGAGCTCCGATGTAGAAGCTGGAAAAAAATTTATGAGCGGAACATACGCGTTCCAAATCGTCGATGCCGCTAACCTTAGTTGCAATGACGTAGTAGAAAAGTGGAAGAATGCCTACAGCAACTTCAATGGGTTACCTCCACCGAACAAAGATGCTGAGGAGTTGTATACCAGTCGGGACAACATCTCTTTTGTGGCAATGTACAACCCTTCCGAAGATGCCACCGCCGACTGNTGTATACCAGTCGGGACAACATCTCTTTTGTGGCAATGTACAACCCTTCCGAAGATGCCACCGCCGACTGCCGAGTCGTCACCTGCACTAGAACGGTCACCACCGCTCCATCGGGCCTTCCATCGGAAGCAGAACAGCAAGAGGAAGAGGGAGAGGAAGAGGAAGGCGCCAAAACTGAAGAAACAAAGGCAGGCTCTGCCTTGATTTGCATGACGACACCTG
>NW_013571943.1:17057-18750 GCF_000499745.2 Eimeria mitis
GCCATCGGAAGCACAACAGCAAGAGGAAGAGGAGGAGGAAGAGGAAGGCGCCAAAACTGAAGAAACAAAGGCAGGCTCTGCCTTGATTTGCATGACGACACCTGACGTTCTCCCGGATAACAGTGAAAACCCTCCTTTCACGTAAGCCTTCTGAAGTCAGCTTCTCCTCCTTGCTCTTTGGGTGTCCTCTACACCGCAGTCATTTTGCTTTGTGGGTGTGCGTTCTGCAGAGAGGAGCAGTGGGGGCAGATCGTCACCGCACTCGAAGGATCTGCCTCGGCTGTCTTACCTAGTTTGCTCGGCCTTGCCACGGCACTCCTCGGCATTGCGGCAGCGATGTGAGACAGATATACTATGGTGTAGTTACTGAGGGCCAACGAACGGCTTGGCAATTATGTACAGCGAGCACGCATCGACACGAGGGTTGGGTATAAGTGAATGTGGGTTTAGATTACATCACGACTTGCAATAATATGTGCTGCAACTCGTGATTGAGCCTGGTGCTTGTCTTCCGCATCATCAACTCCAAGCCCTTCCGCCACTGCCATCAAACGACCGGCAGAGGGGGTGGGCAGCAGCTCTTGGCCAATTTTGCTATCCTACACGTTTTGACACAGTCGTAGCATAGGTGGAGCTTTTGTGAAGACAGAGGAATGATTTTGCTGCATCAGCTACAATGAGTGCCTTCGTTAGCTCGGTCACCTTACGGTTGAGCCACACACGGTACGTCTTGCAGGCTTTCTCTTGTTCTCGTCAATTAGTGCAAGGACGGCTCCAATATGAATATTTAGCCATCGTTTGCTGAGTTAACGGTTGGGTCAAACATTTTACAAGCACGCAGACACGCCTTGAAGGCAAAGGCTCTGACGGCCTGGCCGGTGGAGACAGCTCGGCGTTGGCGGCTGTTACCAAAGTCTCTACCTCAAGCTGCGTTCCATATTGCACTGTCCATCCAATTACAAAGTCATTATCTAAAATATAAAACAAATTGCAGTCCTACTGCCGCTGCTTCCGACGATGAACAAGCTGCCAACCCCGGTTTCTCTGTTGGCCTGCCTAGCAAGACACGCTTCCCGCGCACCCGCGCATTGAGCATATCTGAGCCAAAGAAAACCAGTCAAGCCACCGTGGCACTCAATTCTGCCGATCATCCCTTTTTCATAAACAATTTGGAGATTGTTTGTGGTGGAAGGTTTCAACAAATTGTGTTTAAGTGCGCATATCGGGGCCTCCAACTTTATATATGGCAACAATGCNCCGACTCTCCGCCTGTTCGCGGTCGTCAGTGCCTCGCTGCTCCTCTTGGCCAAAGCTGATGGGAGCGGTGTCGAGGGACCTCAAACACCATCAACAACAAAAACAACCACATACGCCGTCAAACTGGGTACGTTGGCTCGTCGTGGGTGAAGCTGAATGCTTGAAGTGGTTCCTTGGCTTGCAAACCCAGCCAGGTAGGCCAGTCCCGTAGATTTGCCCACTGGTCAGTGTAGATGTTAATGCTTCAGAAAACGGTTGATAAGCAAATCATGGCGCCCGTTATGGCACTATTTTGTCTCTCTCCGCAGGAGATGATGGCACATGCCTCACCGAGATCAACGGTGCTCGTAAGAAGGCCGGTTTCAATGATTTCGTAATACCTCAAGAGGGGAATGACAAAAGACTACCCGAGGAAGGAGAGCGTGATTCCGGCAAG
>NW_013571943.1:18850-20452 GCF_000499745.2 Eimeria mitis
CTCCGCCTGTTCGCGGTCGTCAGTGCCTCGCTGCTCCTCTTGGCCAAAGCTGATGGGAGCGGTGCCGAGGGACCTCAAACACCACAAATTACAGAAACAACCACATACGCTGTCAAATTGGGTACGCTTGCTTGTCGTGGGTGAAGCTGAATGCTGGAAGTGGTGCCTGGGCCCGCAAACCCCGCCAGGCAGGGCAGTTCCGTAGACTTGCTCATTGCTCAGCGTAAATTTTAATGCTTCAGAAAACGCTTGATAAGCAAATCAGGGCGCCCGTTATGGCGCTATTTTGTCTCTCTCCGCAGGAGATGATGGCACATGCCTCACCGAGATCAACGGTGCTCGTAAGAAGGCCGGTTTCAATGATTTCGTAATACCTCAAGAGGGGAAGGACAAAAGACTACCCGAGGAAGGGGAGCGAGATTCCGGCAACTATGCCGAATGGGTCTGGAAACCCGTTTGCGCCGCCTTGATTAAAGTAAGTTGTTTACTTCGCTGCCCGTGCTTCAGTAGGGGTTGTGCCAGCTTAAAATCATTACGCCAGATCCTTGCTCTCTTGGTGCCTTCAGGAAGAAGCAGGAGAAGGGAAATCTGATACAGCTTCTGAAACCTTCGGGAGCGGCACATACGCATACCACGTTGTCGATGATACTAGTGCCCCCAACTGCGCTGGCGTAGTGGATCAGTGGAAGAAAGCCTACAGCAACTTCAGTGCAATGCCTCCATCGAGAAAGGATGACAATACAGTGTACTCCAACCAGGACAACGTTTCGCTCGTTGCCATGTACAACCCTTCAGATGACGCCACTGCCGACTGCCGAATCGTCACCTGCACTAAAACAACCAAGACATCTACTGCTGCCCCGGGGAAACAGGGTGGTCAGGAGGTTGAAGCAGAAACAAAAGAAGGCTCTGCTTTGATTTGCATGACGACGCCTGACGTTCTTTCGGAGAAAAGTGAAAGTGCTCCCTTCACGTGAGCTCCTTGAACTCAGCAGCATACCCCCTTTGTTTGTTCAGGCAGACCTTGCACGGCCCTTCTTTTCTTTGCCTGTGTGCATTCTGCAGGGAGGAGCAGTGGGGCCGCATCGTCAACGCCATCGAAAACTCCGCTTCGGCTCTCTTACCCGGTTTTCTAGGCCTTGCTGCAGTAGCCCTTGGCTTCGTGGCAACGATGTGAAGCAGCGATACGACGGGCTGAGAATTGAGGGCCATATAATTGTTCACAGTATTAGCGAGAAAGCATCGACAGACGGCGTGGATGAACACGCTTGTGAGTTTGCCCTGCAACGGGACTTGCAAATTGCAGCAATATGTGCTGCAACATGGCATAGTAGGTTGTGTTTTCCCCGCATCATCAGCCTGAGGCCCGTGTACCATTGTGCCCAGGAGGGCTGGAGCCTGAGGGGAGGGCGGCTGCTTTCTAGTGACTTGATTGTATTATTAAGGCTTTTTGGTTTAGTTGTAGATTTAGAGGTTCCTCTGCTAAAATGCAAGCCTGCTTTTGCTCTATCGGCTACGATGAGACGGCTTTCGTTCGGCCAGGTTTTCCCTGCTGTCCAATGAAGCATTTCCTGGCGAGTGGTCCAGGCCTTCACTGTCCAC
>NW_013571943.1:20552-22085 GCF_000499745.2 Eimeria mitis
CAGCCTGAGGCCCGTGTACCATTGTGCCCAGGAGGGCTGGAGCCTGAGGGGAGGGCGGCTGCTTTCTAGTTACTTGATTGTATTATTAAGGCTTTTTGGTTTAGTTGTAAATTTAGAGGTTCCTCTGCTAAAAGGCAAGCCTGCTATTGCTCTATCGGCTACGATGAGACGGCTTTCGTTCGGCCAGGTTTTCCCTGCTGTCCAATGAAGCATTGCTTGGCGAGTGGTCCAGGCCTTCACTGTCCACTGAATTGTCAATGTAACAATAATGCCAATAGCATTAATTAGCACGCCGTTTATGAGGAAATAGTCGAGTCAAATATCTCGCATGCGTGTATACACGGCTGCAAGCCGAAGCCTGCGCCAAACTAGTCGGCAGCCAACTACAGGAGACAGATCTTTTACGGCCGTCCGCAGCTCAGGAGGTTGTTGCTAATAGCCATGCCCGAGCAGCTGCAGAGTTACTATGCAAAATATTAATCGTGTTATACCCACACAACTCCGCAAAGCGAAACATCGGCTGCCGACTCCAATTGCGCTAGTCGGCGGCCAACAAGACACGGCTCGCTGACACCCCTCCACCGACTGCCTCGGAGCCTGTGAAATCTAATGAGGCCCACGTGCCAATCATGCTTCTGTCGTATACAATTGGAAGAGTGCTTTTGCTCTGGATTGACTCAACAGTTTGTTTTTAGGCGTCCAACTCGTGGCCTCCAGCATATATTTGGCAACAATGCCAGCTCTCCGTCTGCTCACAGTCGCCAGTGCCTCGCTCTTCCTCCTGGCAAAAGCTAGCGGGGACCCGTCTCAGACAACGGGAGAACAAACAGAATATGCAGTCACACTTGGTAGGCCGGCTCTTTTAGGGCGTTTTCAGAGGCTTGAAGCGCTGCCTTGGCTGCAAACCCCCTTCACAGTCCGCACACACCCGAAAGGGTGCCAGTGGTGAGTGTAAATTTCAGTGCCGCGGAAGGTTGCTGCTAAACAAATATGCTATTAATTTTCCCCTGTGGGTGCAGATCATGAGGGCGCATGTCTCTCCGAGATCAACGCAGCTCGTAAGAAGGCCGGATTCAACGACTTCATTGTCGCTAAAACCGGCGATGCACTTACGCGGCTGCCCGCAGGTGGAAGCCCGGAGGAAGAAGGCGAAGCAGACTGGGCTTGGCAGCCCGTTTGCGATGTCTTGATACCAGTAAGTCGTTCACTCTTATAGCCGTGCCCATCGTACAAACGACGCTGTCTTTAAATCAACACTATCATCTTTCTCTTGGTGCCCTCAGGAAGAAGCGGCAAGCAAGACGAAGAGCAGCCCCGTAGATTCTGGAAAAGAATTTGCCAGCGGTACATACGCGTTTCAGGTCGTCGATGCGAATACCCCCGACTGCACTGCCGTAGTAGAAAAGTGGAAGGATGCCTACAGCAACTTCAATGCTTTGCCTCCACCGAAAAAGGATAGCGATGATTTTTATACCAATCAGGACAATGTATCCTTCGTGGCAATATATAACCCTTCAAAGAATGCTACTGCTG
>NW_013571944.1:792-1368 GCF_000499745.2 Eimeria mitis
CTTGCTGCTGCTACACCTTTTGCTGCTGCTGCTGCTGCTGCTGCTGCTGCATTTGCTGCTGCTGCTGCTGCATCTTTTTCTCTATCATATCATCATAACAATATATTCCCGTTTCTGCTGCTGCTTCTGCTGCTGCTGTCTGCTGCTGCCTCTCTCTCCTGCTCCTCCTCCTGCTGCTGCTGCTGCTGCTGCTGCTGCTGCTGCTGCTGCTGCTGCTGCTGTTGCTGCTGCAGGGATGGAACGGTGTGCGTTGGCAGTTTCCGCGGGGTAAGGTAGATGAGGGAGAGAGCGATGATGTGTGTGCATGCAGAGAGATAAAGGAAGAGACAGGTTTATATATATATAATTATATAAATATAAATATGTTTATTGAAATAAAAACAATAAAAAAACAAAAACTTAAACTTTTTATCGTTCCTGGGGTGTCTGAACAGCAGCAGCTGCTGCCGCAAAAAAGAAAAGAGATAGGCAGGATTAGATGGTTTCCTCTCTCTCAACTCCCTGGGTACTACAACAATATAAATAAAATAAATAAAATAAATAAAAATAATAATATAAATAAAAATAATAATAATA
>NW_013571944.1:1943-2993 GCF_000499745.2 Eimeria mitis
TGATGCTGGTGGTGGCGGCGGAAAACGGAAGCAGCGGGCCGCGGCATTGATGCGTGCGATAGGAGCCCAAAGACGCAGCAGCAGCAGCAACAGCAGCAGCAGCAACAGCAGCAGCAGCAGCAGCAGCAGCAGCAGCAGCAGCAGCAACAGCAGCTCGGAGCATCGCTACTACCACTTGCCGCCTCTCGACCCAGAGACTCTGCGTTTGCTGCAGTTTGTTGAGGACGATGAACCTGCTGCTGCTGATGGTGATGCAGCAGCAGCAGCAGCAGCAGCAACAGAAGCAGAGCATGCAGATATAGAAGCAGCAGCACCAGATATTGATGCCCGGCAGCAGCAACAGCAGCACAGCAGCAGCAGCAGCAGCAGCAGCAGCAACGCTGCACCCTCGGGCAGGCGGCGTAGAAGCTTCAGTAGCAGCACTAGTTTCAGTAGCAGCAGCAGCAGCAGCAGCAGCAGCAGCAGCAGCAGCAGCAGCAGCAGCAGGTTTGATAGTTGTCAGATGTATCAGGGCCCAGCGCAAACAGCAGCAGCAGCAGCCCCAGCAGCAGCAGCTGCAACAGCAGCACCGTCTGCTGCAGCAAGTAGGCGATCTACTGCAGCAGCAACAGCAGCAGAAGCAGCAGCAGCAACAGCAGCAGAAACAGCAGCAGCAGCAGCAGCATCATCATACCCCCTGCCAAGCCCAGGCCATCGTTCTTCTCCTTTCTTTCACCACCACCCCCAGCACCCCCAGCAGCAGCAGCAACAGCAGCAACAGCAGCAGCAGCAGCAGCAGCAGCAGGTTCGTGCTGCAGCAAGAGACAGAGACCGCAGCACCTTCGGCAGCAGACAAGAGAGATGGACAGCAGCAGAAATGTTTGCCGTTAATGAGCGGCTGTTTGGGGTGACCTCAACATACACCCCAGATGTATACACAACACCTCTCTACAAATCACAGCAGCAGCAGCAGCAGCAGCAGCAGCAGCAGCAGCAGAGGGAGCAGCAGCAGCAGAGGGAGCAGCAGCAGCAGAGGGAACAGAAGGAGGAGAAGGAGCACAAAGGACAGCA
>NW_013571944.1:3093-3255 GCF_000499745.2 Eimeria mitis
AGGGAGCAGCAGCAGCAGAGGGAACAGAAGGAGGAGAAGGAGCACAAAGGACAGCAGCAGATGCAGCAGAAACAACAACAGCAGCAACAAAGACAACAGCAGCAGCAGCAGCAACAGCAGCAGCAGCAGCAGCAGCAGCAGCAGCAGCAGCAGCAGCAGCAG
>NW_013571944.1:4563-4933 GCF_000499745.2 Eimeria mitis
AGCAGCGTCCCGCATGGCGCCCCCAGCTCCTCTCCCCCTCGAACGAACCCCAGCAGCAACAACCCCACCACCACCAGCAGCAGCAGCAGCAGCAGCAGCAGCAGCAGCAGCAGCAGCAGCAGCAGGGGTTTAGATGCTTATATAGATGCTCTGTCTCCGCCGCCAGCCCCCTATCTTTGTGCTGCTGTCTCTCCCAGCGATGCTAGCGATTGCTGCCCCCTTGAGGAGGGGGAGAGAGGTTCTTTGTCTTTTGTTTCTTTTTTTTCTTCGTTGTCTTGTGCTTCTCTTGTTTCTACGCACGAAGCAGCAGCAGCAGCAGCAGCAGCAAATGATGAAGATGATATACTGCAGCAGCAGCAGCAACAACCTT
>NW_013571944.1:5033-6191 GCF_000499745.2 Eimeria mitis
TGTTGTCTTGTGCTTCTCTTGTTTCTACGCAGGAAGCAGCAGCAGCAGCAGCAGCAGCAAATGATGAAGATGATATACTGCAGCAGCAGCAGCAACAACCTTTCGTTAGAGCTGCTTCTTGGGCTCCTGCTGCTACTACAAATACATCTGCTGCTGCTGCTGCTGCTGCTCCTCCTGCTGCTCCTAGTTGTCCTGCTGCTGCTGCTGATGATGCTCCTGCTGCAGCACCGTCATGGGCTCATCCTCCTGCTGCTGCTGCTGCTGCTACTCCTGCTGCTTCTCCTGTTTCTGTTGCTGCTGCTGCAGCAGTGCAGTGGGCTGCTACTGCTACAACTGCCCCTTCTGCTGCTGCTAGTTATCCTGCTGCTGCTGCTGCTGCTCCTGCTGCTGCTGCTGCTGCTGCACCTTATCATCCTGCTGCTAATCGTCGTGCTGCTGCTCAAGCAGCAGCAGCACGTTTTGCTGCTGCAAATGAAGTAGCACCAGCAGCAGCACCAGCAGCAGCAGCAGCAGCAGCAGCAGCAGCAGCAGCAGCAACGGAGACAGCAGCAGACACACACACCCATCGATATGAAAGTCGTAGCCGTCTTCGCTGCTGCGACAGCAGCAGCAGCAGCAGCTACAGCAGCAGCAGCAGCAGCAGCAGCAGCACCAGAGGCAACAGAAGCAGGTGCTACTACTGCAGCAGCAGCAACAGCAGCAGCACTTTTGCTGCTGCTGATGCATCTCCTGCTGTATGCGCTTGCTCTGTAGACCCACATACAACGGAGACAGCAGCAGCAGCAGCAGCAGCAGCAGCAGCAGGAGAAGCAGCAGCAGCAGCAGCTGCTGCTGCTGCAGGGGATTGAACTGCTTTGTGCTGCGCTGCTGTAGAGGGAAAGACGCAAAAGGCGCCACAGATCTCTGCATGCAGCAGCAGCAGCAGCAGCAGCAGCAACAGTAGCAGCAGCAGAAGCTGCTGCTGGTGCTGCTAGTGCTGCAGCAGCAGCAGTAGCAGCAGCAGCAGCTTGTGGTGCTCACTGCCGGTAGAAGTTGCTGCTGCACTAAAGGGGCAGCAGCATTGAGGCAGCAGCAGCACCAGCAGCAGCAGCTGCAGCAGCAACAGCAGCAGCTGCTGCAGCAGCAGTAACTGCAACAGCGGCAGCTGCTGCAGCAGCA
>NW_013571945.1:0-554 GCF_000499745.2 Eimeria mitis
GACTTTGGCGCAACCAGGTATTGTAAGTGCGAGAGTAGGCTTGTCCTACGATCCACTAAGATTCAGCCTGTGTTGTATGATGTGTTCTTTTCTCCTTTATTTCTTCCTGCTTGCTGGGCGATTTCCTCATGACCATTGGTCCGGACTTGCCCACTGGACGCTATACTGCTGTTCGCACTAGCAACAAAACGTGTCGTATGTGTATCTGTCGAGTTCTAAACAAAACCGCACTCTTTAGGAGCGTTTGGAATGCAGTTTGGTAGCATAGGTGCTCTTTCCTTCTACTTTTGCTCACTTCATCACTGATATCGACGATTCACTTCACCAACTATATATAGTTTACGAGTCTTCTGACGAACTCGATTAACTATTAGGGATGGCGCCAGTGTTTCGCATTCATCTCTTCATGCGGCCTCCATGTAATTGGGCATGCATGACGAGGCTTTTGAACACCTTAAGAAGGCGGCGCACATAGTCAGTGATCGACGATTCACTTCACCAACTATAGTTTACCAGTCTTCTGCCGATGTCGATAAACTAGGAGGAATTGTGCC
>NW_013571945.1:654-2785 GCF_000499745.2 Eimeria mitis
CATCTCTTCATCCGCCCCGCATGTAATTGGGCATGACGAGGCTTTTGAACACCTTAAGAAGGCGCCGACGATAGACAGTGACCCTATGGAAATTCCCCCCATCTTAGTTCTACTAGTGTCCATCAAACTTAATGCTGCCCATAAAATTGGGATTTTGCCAACTTTAAAACAGTGTACTGTTGTGATACCGGTGTGCCAGTTCATTTCATGCACCGTCCATCCAATTGGGATGACGAGGCTTTTGAACACCTTAAGAAGGCGCCGCCCATAGTCAGTGACCCTATGGAAATTCCCCCCATGCTTGTGCTACTAGTGTAAATTCAACTTGATTATTATAAATTTGACCGAATCCCAATTTTATGGGATGTTTTATCTACTGTTGTGGTACCAGTGTGCTCATTCATCTCATGCACTGTCCATCCAATTGGGATGACGAGGCTTTTGAACACCTTGAGAAGGCGCGCGCCTTATGGCCCTAATGGAAATTCCCCCCATCCTAGTATCCAAATTGATAAAATATCCCAGTGTGATAAAATACCCCATGATATTGGAATTTGGCCAACGTTATCATAATGCACTGTTGCGATACCAGTGTTTCTCGTTCATCTCATGCAGCCCACCGCCCACCATGACGAGGCATTTGAGGTTTTGCGATCGACTTGCCAGACTTGTCCACTTGTCGAGACAATGCCGCTACCACTGCCAACGCTCAAGCAAATCCGTCCACGAATCGATAAACTAGTGGTGGTGCCAGTGTGCTCATTCATCGCATGCACAGCTGTGCGCCTATTCGATGACGAGGCATTTGAGTAGCTTAAGAATGCCACGCAGTTGTCATGAAAATATTCCTTGCGTTTCATATGCTTGCTGGGCTAATAAGGTCAAGTCCGCCATGCTTGCTGGGGTTCTGGGACGCAGTTTGTGGGCAAAAGTTGGTTAAGCGGTCGGTGTGCAGCCAGATAAGAATGTCGTGCAGATACTGCTTTCTGATTGATTTGGTTGTGCTTGATGATCTTGCTTAATCACAAGCAGCTGATAACGCACCGCTGGTGTGCGAGGTAAATGATCACAATTTGCCTGTTATGTTGCATACATGAACATAACAATCGAGTAGGGTTCGCCTGGACACAACGCCAACCAGCTATAAAGGCATATATAAGTGAATTATTTAGTATACGCTCCGAGGATAGCAACGTGCAGTTGACGCAAAAGGCATCTGGAAGGGCGACTTGCACACGCAAGGCTTCTACTCAGGCTCGCGAATGCTGAATCTAAAACAAGACAGATAACAAACACCAGGTATTGTTTTGCAACAGTGAGAGTTTTCGAAAGGTGTGGCATCGTTCTCGTCGTCTGTGATCTCGAAACGCTGCAGCGGTGCGACAGCCGCATGATGCTGTTCTCGCTGTTGTTGTTTTCGCTCATGCCTCTGCTGTGATGTATGCGCTCAGCAGCTGCAGCAATTATCCCCCTTCTTTATCTGAACGTTGATGTTGCTGCAGCCGTTGGACGCGGCTGAAACGTAGTTGCCTGTCTGCTGATGCTGTGGTTGCTACTACAGCAGCTCCAGAGAAGTAGCAGCTACAACGTTTCTTACATTACTCACTAGCGCATCCGCAGATCCAAGTTGTCACAGCTTGCTAGGAGCCTAGTATGTTTCCTACCTTGAAACGCAGTAGAGTCTGCTATGACTCCTGAAGTATACTGATTCCATTTGTCCCCTATTCAGATCTGTTTATTTCATTTATTTCATGTCCGCGTGTGTTTATTTCGCTTTCTTTTATATGGAAATCTATTGACTTTAATCATATTCCATTTAAATCTTTTTATATCATACTTGAATTGATGCACAGTCAGCTGTAACCAATTCGTGAAGGCGACAGCCAGCGGGTGCAACAGAGCTGCAACTGCTGGAGATGCAAGGGATGAACCAATGAAGTAGCAGCAACAGCAGCAATACATTGCCTCTGGCTGTCATACTCTCAGACTGTTCAATCAACGAGGAGCAAGCAACCTCCTGGAGCAGTTCAGAAACTGCACAAGGCTGCTTCCCTTTGCTGTTTGTTCTAGACCCCGAGCCCCCGTAACAGTAACAGCAGCAGCAGCAGCAGCCGCTGTCAGGGACAGCTGT
>NW_013571945.1:3021-5830 GCF_000499745.2 Eimeria mitis
GTCCATTTGCCTTAGGAAAACTGCCCTTGATCCCCCAGCAAGGGGAGAATCCTCCCTCTCGCTCTTAAAAGGTTCTCCCTCTGCTATGTTTTTCTTGACCATTTGTGTGACCATTGGTTAGGACTTATCCACTTTCACACACTCTACCCAGTGCTGCTACCCCTACGGTCTCAAAAGCCTCATCTGTCTCCGCTTGCTGGGCGAACATTTCACGACGCTGGGGATTCGTAGCTCTGCACTCTTGAGGTCTCCAAAAGCCTCGTCTTTCCTAATTTTATGGGCAGCGCCGAATAGGGGCACGCCATGTAAATGTGCCCAGGGTGTGCGCCTATTCGATGACCAGCCATTTGACTAGCTTGAGAATGCCATGCAGTTGCCTTGAAAATGTCCCTTGCTTTACTGTTTCATATGCTTGATGGGCGGGTAGGGGCTGCGCAACTAGCCGGAATTCGACAAGTAACTTGACGATCATCTCCAAGACAAACTGCGGTGCAATGCTGGCTGGGGCTCTGGGATGCCGTTCGCGCTCTAGTGGGTTGAGTGGTTGGCGTACAGCCACAGAGACATTTCACTGCTTGCACCTTCTGAATGGCAGGCAGAGACTGCTTCCAACTGATTTGATTAGGCTTGCTGACAAGCAGTTGCTCCGCGCCGCCGTCGTTGCGAGCTAGATGATTTCCCTTTTTTCTCTGCGCTTCTTACACGGACCGACCAATCGGGCAGAATTCACCTTGACGCAACCCCAGGCAGTCACATAAACATATATGCGTGCATTATCAAATGCATACAGAACGTAGTGCAACGCGCAGCGGATGAGAAGGGCATGCGGAGCAACGCATTGTCCATGCAAAGCTTGCACTGAGGCTGGTGAGCGCTCGAGCAAGAACGAAGACGAACACAAACACCGTGTGATGCTTGCGCAGCAAGGAGAGTTTCCAAAACGAACGACACACTTCTCCTTTCCTATGGTTTTTAACACCACAGCAGTTTGGAATTTACCTGTTACTGTTGCTGTTGCTACTGCTGCTGCTGCTTGTGCTGCTGCTGCTTGTACTGCTGCTGCGCCTTCAGGCGTTGCGGACTTTTACTTCGTCCGTCCCCCCGGGCACCGTGGCGAAGAGACCCTGGAGAGACCCTGGAGGCGCAGGTTGTGGCTGAAGCGCAGAGTGCGTGCAGCAGATCAGCAGCGGCAGCAGCAGCAGCGACGGGTGCCCTTACATCCCGCATCCGTTCTTCTTAAAGGGACAGGCCTCATTCCCATACAACATTGAGGCCCCTGCGCCCCCGGCACTTGCTGCAGAGGCCCTCTCAGCTGGACTTGTCCACTCGACGCTATGCTGCTACCGGTAACAAAACGTCACGTAGATCTGTCCAGTTCTAAACCAAACCGCGCTCTTTAGACCGCTTCGGATGCACTTTGGTAGCATATGTGCTCATTCCTTCTACCGTCGCTCAGTTAATCACTTATATCGACGATTCACTTCACTAACTATATATAGTTTACGAGTCTTCTGCCGAACTCGATAAACTAGGGATGGTACCAGACTTGCAGATGCTGAATCAAAAGCGAGAAGCAGAACAAACGCGAGGTATTGCTGTGCAACAGTGAGAGTTCTCGGAAGGGGTGGCATCGTTCTCGTCGTGTGTGATCTCAAAGCGCCGCAGCAGTACGACAGCCGCATGATGCTCTTGTCGCTGTTGTTGTTTTCGCTGATGCCTCTGCTGTTATGTATGCACGCAGCAGCTGCAGCAGTTATACGCCTTCTTCATTTGCATGTTGATGTTAATGCCGCCGTTGTGCACTTGAAAAGTAGCTGTCTGCAAGATGATACTGTGGTTGCTACTACAGCAGCAGCCGAGAAGTAGCAGCTACTACGTTCTTACATTTATCACTAGCCCATCCGCAGCCGCAGGCGGCCACAGCTTGCTAGGAGCCCAGTGCTTCCTACGTTGAAGCGCAGTAGAGTCTGCTATGACTTACTTGGCTGGCGCTCGGGGTGGCTCCGGCATCACCCTGTCGTAGCTATGAGCAGCGCATTGCACTCAGCGGCCTGTGATTGGCTAGGCCCGCCCCTAGAGGGTGGCTCCACAGCAGAAGTTCTGACCAGCAGGCTGAAGTATACTGATTCCATTTGTTCTTTTTTTCATATCTGTTTATTTACTTCACTTCATATTCGCGTGTGTTTATTTCGCTTTCTTTTACATAGAAATCCATCGACATTAAATAGGACAAAATAAATGGAACAATTAATAGGACAATATAAATCTTTTTATATCAAAGAATTGGCTACAGCTGAATATGTGGTGGTGCCAGTGTGCATAGTCACCTTGAGAATGCAAAGGTTTTCGCATGCTTGCAGGGATTTTGGAGCCGCAGCTGGAAGCTGCGCAGCCGTGAAACATGTCAAGCAGATATTGCTCGGGACTCAATTCGTCATCCTCAGGGGCATTCAGCAACCATTACAAAGCATGGTTCGGCTCGTGCCCGGAGAAAAAGTTCGGCATTCGCTGCAGCCGCTGCTGAAGCTTCGGCTACAGCTGCTGCCCCTAACGCTGCTGTTACTATTGTTGATGTTTCTGCAGCGTATGCTGCCGGAACGGCAAAACTTTAGGCCGCGTTGACGAAGGCGATACCTGACCATTGCAGCAAGGGCCCAAACTTTCTCCGTTGATGTCCCCCCAAGCCTCGCCTCATTCCTCCTGCATGCAAAAAGAGAAAACGACGCAAATTCCCGAACACAGGGGCTCCATTACAAGTGAACTGTAGTCGCAGTCACGCTGCGCTTGCAGCTATATGCCTGTGCTTTCT
>NW_013571946.1:323-521 GCF_000499745.2 Eimeria mitis
TTATTTACTTTTCTTTCTCTCTATTAAACACGAAACTCATGGGGGCCCCCCTCTCACCTTCTCTATCTACACACCCAAAACGGGGGGCCCCCCAACCCTTCACCAGGGGCCCCCAGGTTCTTATGGGGGCCCCCCTCAGGGGGCCCCTCAGGGGGCCCCCCGGGGGCCCCCTCAGGGGGCCCCCCAGGGGGCCCCCGA
>NW_013571946.1:4985-5830 GCF_000499745.2 Eimeria mitis
AAACGGCCAAAAATGCAGCGAAAACGGCAAAAAAATGAAAGAATTAGCAGCAGCAGCAGCAGCAGCAGCAGCAACAGCAGCAGCAGCAGCAGCAACAGCAGCAGCAGCAGCAGCAAACAAAAAGAGAACAGTCGATTTGTAAAAGAAAACCAACAGAAGCAGCAGCAGCAGGAGAAGCAGCAGCAAAAGCAGCAGCAGCACGAGCAATAGCAGCAACAGCATCGGCACCAGCAGCGGCACCAGCAGCAGCACCAGCAACAGCAAGAGCAGCAGCAGCAGCATCAGCAGCAGCAGCAGCACCGGCACCAGCAACAGCAGCAGCAACAGCAGCAACAACAGCGCGAGCAACAGCAGCAGCAACAGCAGCCACAGCAGCAGCAGCAGCAGCAGCAGCAGCAACAGCAGCAGCAGCAGCAGCACCTGGTAGCTTGAGTTTAACGCATGCAAAGCCGCTTTCTTTTTGAATATAACCGAGCCAGGGTACGCAGGGCCCCAGGTTTGCTGCTTTGAAAGTTGCTGCTGCTGCTGCTGCTGCTGCTGCTGCTGCTGCTGCTGGTGCTGCTGCTGCTGCTGCTGCTGCTTCTTCTGTCTCTTCGTCTAGGGGAGACATGCGGCGGGGGGTATCTGCTGCTAGCAGCAGCAGCAGCTGCTGCTGCGCCTCAGCAGCAAACCAGAAATGTTTGAAGCGATCCTCCAGTTGCTTCTGTGCTGCAGCAGCAGCAGCAGCAGCAGCAGCAGCAGCAACACACACACATACTGCTGCTGCTGCTGCTGCTGCTGCTGCTGTTGGTGGTGGTGGTGCTGCTGGTGGTGGTGGTGTTGTTGCTGTTGTTGTTTTTAGTGTT
>NW_013571947.1:0-229 GCF_000499745.2 Eimeria mitis
TATATATATTATATATATATGGTTGCTGCAAAAGGAAAACGCAGCCAAACAATAAACGAATGGGGGCCCCCCCATTACAAAGGGGGGCCCCCTTAAGATAGTCTATACAAAGTAGTACCCTCAGGGGGCCCCAGGGGGCCCCCATGGGGCCCTCCGGGGGCCCCCCGCGGGCCCCCAGGGGGCACTTAGGGGGCCCCCGGGGGCCCCCCGGGGGCCCCCAGGGGGCACT
>NW_013571947.1:385-1015 GCF_000499745.2 Eimeria mitis
GGGGCCCCAAGGGGCCCCCAGAGGGCCCCAGGGGTCTATACGAACTAGTACCCTCAGGGGGCCCCCTAGGGGGCCCCCTAGGGGGCCCCAAGGGGGCCCGCCAGCAAGGGAGAGGTGGGGGCCCCCTGGGGCCCCCATCTCGTTTCACATTGTCATGTTCCTTATAATATATTTATTTATTTATTTTATTTATTTTATTTACTTTATTTAATTAGTTATTATTTATTTATTTATTTATTTATTTATTTATTTATTTATTTATTTATTTATTTATTTATTTATTTATTTTAGGGTACAGGGGTGTGCTGTGCTCTCTCAACCGACTTATATAAGGTTTAGTGTTTAGGGTTTAGGATTGAGGGTTTAGGGTTTAGGGTTTAGGGTTTGGGGTGTATGTATGCAAAATTGAGGTTTCTTAGGGTTTAGGGTTTACATAGATTAACCTTCTCTAATATAAACCCTAGGGTTTAGGGTTTAGGGTTTAGGGTTTAGGGTTTAGGGTTTAGGGTTTAGGGTTTATAAAATAAACCGAGACAAATCAAAAGGGGTACGCAGCCCCTGCAGGCTCTCTATTACTTGCTCCTTCGTCACCACCACGCTGCATAAAAAAAAAAAAAAAAAAAAAAAAAA
>NW_013571947.1:1054-1767 GCF_000499745.2 Eimeria mitis
TAGATATTTATTTATTTATTTGGTCGTTTGTTTTATTTATTTTTTTTGTTTATTTTATTTATTTGTTTAATAATAAATAAGTAAACTAAAATAATAAGAGAAACAAAGAAAAAAGAAAACAAAGAAAAAACAAAAACAAATAAAAACAAAAAAATATGGAGACAGAAATACAAACAAAAAGATAAACAAACAAACAGGTTTAGGGTTTAATATTTAGGGTTTAGGGTTTAGGGTTTAGGGTTTAGGGTTTAGGGTTTGTTCTGCGTTTACGTTTTAGGGTTTAGGGTTTTCGCTGCATCTAGGGTTTAGGGTTTAGGGTTTAGGGTTTAGGGTTTAGGGTTTAGGGTTTAGGGTTTAGGGTTTAGGAGGGTTTAGGGTTTAGGGTTTAGGGTTTAGGGTTTAGGGTTTAGGGTTTAGGGTTTAGGGTTTAGGGTTGTTTAGGGTTTAGGGTTTAGGGTTTAGGGTTTAGGGTTTAGGGTTTAGGGTTTAGGGTTTAGGGTTTAGCTGACGTGGTGCCTGGGGGCTGCAGAGAGGCGTTGAGGTTTATATCTTCCAGCACCCTGAGAGATAAAAAAACAAAACAAAATAAAATAAAATAAAATAAAATAAAATAAAAATAAATAAAATAAAATAAAAATAAATAAAATAAAATAAAATACTAAAAGTAAATACACTGTAATTAATAAGCAGCAAAAGAAAAAAAAAAAAAAAAA
>NW_013571947.1:1867-2193 GCF_000499745.2 Eimeria mitis
GTTTGGGGTGTATTGATTATAATTTATAATTTATTTATTTATTTATTTTTATGTCTTTATTTATTACTTTATTTATTTACTTATCTTTATTTGCTTTTATTTATTTACTTATATTTATTTACATTTATTTTTTTCTTTTTAATCTATTCACTTATTTATTTACTTATATTCATTTATTTATATTTACTCAGTTTTTTATATTTATTTAGTTATATTTATTTATATTTATTTATATTTATTTATTTATTTATATTTATTTATTTATTTATTCATTTATTTTGTTTTTTTTTTTTTTTTTTTTTTTTTTTTTTTTTTTTTTTTTTTTT
>NW_013571947.1:2335-2955 GCF_000499745.2 Eimeria mitis
TTATTAAATTAAATTAATTTATTTTATTTGTTTTATTTTTTTTCTGGGGTGTACAGGCACCTCTGGCTATCTCAGCGATGGCGTCTTCATTGAATTTCAGGTGTATCCCCTCGGTTGCTAGCAAAGCTAAAAAAAAAAACAAAAAAAAATAAAAATAAATAAAAAATAAATAAAAATATAACATAATATATTATAATATATCGAAATATATTAAATACTATATAATTAAAAAGAAAAAATACACAAAAAAATATATTATTTATTATATAAAGTAATAATATAATTTAATTAAGATAAAGCAAAGAACAAAAAAAAAGCATAAAAATGCAAAAAAATATCTTTTTTTTTCCGTTTTTTCTGCTGCTGCTGCTGCTGCTGCTGCTGCTGCTGCTGCTGCTGTGTGTGTGTGTCTGTACCTCTATGCTGCTCAATTAAATTATGTTTTGTATTTTTCATTATAAAAAGAAAATCCTCTTCAGTCAAAGAACGCAAAAATACCTTTATAGGCAGCCGCCCCTGCAGCTCCGCCAGCATGTCGCTCGGCTGTACAGAGTGAAACGCCCCTTATAAAAAAAAAAAAAAAAAAAAAAAAAAAAAAAAAAAAAAAAAAAAAAAAAAAA
>NW_013571947.1:2977-4005 GCF_000499745.2 Eimeria mitis
AAATTAAATTAAATTAAGTTAAACTAGATAAACGCAAAAAAACAAAGCGGGACAAAATTAATAAAACGAAAACAAAACAAAAATAAAAACCAAAATAAAAATAAAAAAACAAAGAGAATAACAAATAAATCAATAAAAGAATAATAATAATAAGAAGAAAGGAAACAATATGAATTTATAAAAAAGAAAATAAAAGAGAAATAAATAAATAAAATAACAATAAAGTACAAATACAAAGAAAATTGCGTTTATATTTATAAACTAAAACAAAAAAAAGAAACAAAAACAAAAACAAACAAAACGATTATAATAATAATCATAAAAAAGACAAACAACAGCAGCAGCAACAACAAAAACAAAAAAAACAAAACTAAAAGCAGCAGCAGCAACAATAAAAAATAACAACAACCCCACCACCGCCGGCACCAGCAGTAGCAGCAGCAGCAGCAGCAGCAGCAGCAGCAGCAGCACAAGCAGCAGCAGCACCAGCAGCAGCAGCAGCACCAGCAGCAGCAGCACCAGCAGCAGCAGCAGCAGCAAGCTACGACGAGTATAGACAAACGAAAAGAAAAAAAAAGAGAAAAAAAACTAAAAAAAAAAGAGAAAAAGAACAAAAAAAAAAAATAAAAAAAACTAACCAGAAGCTATAAATAAAATATAATTAGTTTTAATATCTGCGTATTTTGTTTGTATTACACATCCTTCTAATAAAGGCAACAAATCTCTCTGCACTCCTTCGTCAGAAGCATCCGGGCCCTGGTACCCTGTTCTACCCTGCATGCATGCACGCATGCATGCATGCAAACATGGGTGCATGCATGCATGCATGCATGCAAACATGGATGCATGCATGCATGCATGCAAACATGCATGCAAACATGGATTGATGCATGCATGCATGCAAACATGGATGCATGCATCCATGCAAACATGGGTGCATGCATGCAAACATGGATGCATGCATGCATGCATGCATGCAAACGCGGATGCATGCATGCATGCATGCATGCAAAAAAAAAAAAAAAAAA
>NW_013571948.1:1085-3025 GCF_000499745.2 Eimeria mitis
ATTTATTTGTTTATTTATTTTATTTATTTTATTTATTTTTATTTATTTTATTTATTTGGTTTTGTTTAGGCCGAAAGAATTACATTCATAGTTGTCTGATGTCTCTCCATCCATCACATCAAGAAACTCCTATAAATAAATAAATAAATAAATAAAATAATTAATAAATAAATAAATAAAATAATAAATAAATAAATAAATAATAAATAAAATAATTAATTAGTTTATTTCTTTAGCTATTTATTTGTTTATTTATATATTTATTTATTTATTTACTTATTTATTTACATATTTACTTATGTTTATTTATTTATCTATTTATTTATATATTTACATTTATATATGTATATATATATATATATATATTTCTTTATATATTTATTTATGTAGTTATTTAGTTATATATTTATATATTTATATATTTATTTATATATTTATATGCTTATATATTTACATATTTATGCATTTATATATTTATATATTTATATATTTATATGTAAATATAAATATATATTTATATATTTGTTTATTTTATATTTATAGATTTATATATTTATTTATATATATATTTATATATTTATAGATTTATAGATTTATATATTCATATATTCATATATTTATATATTTATATTCTTTTTTTATATTTATTTATTTATATATTTATTTATTTATTTATTTATATTACCTGTGTGAGTTTAAAGGGGGCCGTTTCAAAGTTAATATTTCCGGGGGAGTTCGATAGAAGAAATCCATAGTCTGTAGATACACCACAATTTATTTTTTATTCTTTTTATAAATAAAAAAATAAATATAAATAAATATAAATAAATAAATATAAATAAATAAACACATATATATATATATATATACATATATATATATATATATATATATATATTTATTTATTTATAAGTATAAAAATATCTATCTAATGAGTATAAATATGTATAGATAATACAGAAATACACAGCAAGAGAGATATATCATAAAACAAATATATACACAATAACTTAAACAAACAAAAATATAATTTAGGGTTTAGGGTTTAGGGTTTAGGTAGGGTTTAGGGTTAAGGTTTAGGGTTACACACAAAAAATAAAATAAAATAAAATAAAATAAAACAACGTAGACCCTAAAAAGGAACTAAACAAACGACTAAAGAATAAATAAAACAAAAAGAAGAAGAAAACAAATAAAAAATAAAAAATAAAAAACAAAAAAATAAAATAAAATAAAATAAAATAAAATAAAATAAAAACCTCACCTATGTGTATAACATGGCCTTCAGCATCCAACAGCAGGTTGCCGTTGTGTCTGTCTTTTACTTGTAAGAGATAAGAAACTAAAGAGTAAGCAGCGTGGCTCTCTATGAAATTCTATAAATAAATAAATAAATAAATATAAATAAATAAATAAATAAATATAAATAAATAAATAAATATAAATAAATAAATAAATAAAAAGAAAAAAATAAATAAAAAGAAAAAGAAATGAAAAAAAAACGGAAGAAATACATGTAGTAGTAGTAGTAAGAAACTAAAGAGTAAGCAGCGTGGCTCTCTATGAAATTCTATAAATAAATATAAATATAAATAAATATAAATAAATAAATATAAATAAATAAATATAAATAAAAGGAAATAAATAAATAAATATAAATAAACAAATAAACATAAATAAATAAATATAAATAAATGAATAAATATAAATATATGAAAAAAGAAAAAAAGAAATAGACAATGTACTTAACGCAAAACATACCTTTATAAAAAAAAAAAATAAAAATAAAAAAAAAAACCAAAAATAAAATAAAGGAGGAAAATAATAAATAAAACAATAAAATAAAGTAACACAAAAGAAAGAAAATAAAAAGAAGTCAAAAATACCTGTTTATAAAAAAAAAAAAAAAAAAAAAAAAAAAAAAAAAAAAAAAAAAAAAA
>NW_013571948.1:3046-3755 GCF_000499745.2 Eimeria mitis
AAATAAAACAAAAAAAAAACAAAAAAAAACAAGACAAGAGTAAAACTAAATAAAAAAAACAAAAACAAAAAAGAACAAAACAAAGCAAAACAACCCAACTAAAAAAAACAAAACAAAAAAAAAAATAAAAAAAAATAAAAAAATAAAAAAAAAAAAATAAATAAATACCTTTTTGGCTTCAAATGGGTTATTAGCGAAGAGAGCCTCAAAAACAGTAGCAATAGAATCAGCACCAAATTTCTTTTTTAATACATCAACAGAACACGTATCGGGTATACACTCCATAATCCCTATAAATAAATAAATAAATAAATAAATAAATAAATAAATAAATAAATAAATATAATTTAAAAAATAAATATAAATGAAAAAAAAAAACAAAGAAATACGTGAAAAAATAAAAAAGTTGACCCGTACCACACTTTTTTTTAATACATCAACAGAACAAGCAACAGCAGCAGCAACATCACCAACAGCAGCAGCAGCAGCAGCAGCAGCAGCAGGAGCAGCAGCAGCAGCAGGAGGAGCAGCAGCAGCAGCAGCAGCAAGACCTGAGTTTGATCCCGTGACGAGTATTTCATAGGGGCGAAGCCAAATGCAACAACACAAGCAACAGCACCAACCCCACCCCCACCCTCCCCACCACCACCAACAGCAGCAGCAGCAGCAGCAGCAGCAGCAGCAGCAGCAGCAGCAGCAGCAGCAGCAG
>NW_013571948.1:3860-5739 GCF_000499745.2 Eimeria mitis
TTGATCCCGTGACGAGTATTTCATAGGGGCGAAGCCAAAGGGGGAGTTTTGCTTCGTCAAATATCGCTTTAAACTGCTGCACGAGCTGTGATGCTAGCAGCTCTTGTCTTAGGTCATCTCCCCCCTTCACTAGTATACCTAAAAAAACAATAAAAATAAATATATTTATTTATTTATTTATTTATTTATTTATTTTTATTTAATTTGTCTGTTTTTTTTCATCCAGTTGGTTAAAAAAAAATTGAAAAAATCGAAAAAAATAAAAAAATATGGCAAAGACAAAGACACACCTTTTATTAAAAAAAAAAAAAATAAAAAATAAAATAAAAAAAAAATAAAATAAAAAAATAAAATAAAATAAAATAGAGTAAATAACAATAATAATAAACAAATAATGGTAATAGCGACAGCAAAGATAAACACAAACTAAAAATAAAAATAAATTAAATATAAAAATAAAATAAAATAAAATAAAAAGACAAAGACAAACACTTAATATCCCAGGATTTGAGTTTTCCGTAAACAAATAAAATAAAACAAAACAAAATAAAACAAAACAAAATAAAATAAAGTAAAATAAAATAAAATAAAATAAAACAAAAATAAAATAAAAAACAAAACAAAAATAAAATAAAATAAAATAAAAAGACAAAGACAAAGACAAACATTTAATATCCCAGGATTTGAGTTTTCCGTAAACAAATAATAAAAACTAAAATAAAATAAAATAAAATAAAACAAAATACAGTAAAACAAAACAAAGCAAAATAAATTAAAATAAAAATAAAATAAAGCAAAATAAAATAAAATAAAAATAAAAATAAAAATAAAATAAAAAGACAAAGACAAACATTTAATATCCCAGTATTTGAGTTTTCCGTAAACAAATAAAATAAAACAAAATAAAATAAAATAAAATAAAATAAAATAAAGTAAAATAAAATAAAATAAAATAAAAATAAAAATAAAATAAAAATAAAAATAAAATAAAAAGACAAAGACAAAGACAAACATTTAATATCCCAGGATTTGAGTTTTCCGTATGGGCTTTTGCTTCGAAGCCTCTCCCGCCTGTCTGCCCACAACTCCCCCTGAGTATATAAAAAAAAAAAAATAAATATAAATAAAATAAATAAATAAATATAAATAAAATTAATAAATATATATTAGTATAAATTAATAAATATATAAATAAATTAAATATATAAGGAGATGGAATCAGTGAATATATGCACGCTCCATTTTATTCATTTATTTTGCTTGTTTTATTTATTTTATTTATTTTATATATATATATATATATACAAATTAAATAAAAATAAATAAATAAATAAATAAATTTATTTTTATTATAAAACAAAAAAATAAAAAAAATTAAAGAATAAAAAAAAAAAAAAACATACCCATAGGGAGCTGCTTTTGTGTTGGTGCTGCGTTCTGCTGCCTGCTGCTGTTTTTGCTTCTGTTCTATCGAAGTGATTTTCTGTAAGGTTTAATCCTGCTGCTGCGGCAGCATACCCAGCACCCTCCGAATCACTGTAAGGGGGTTCTTCCCTACATAGTAATCAGCAGGCAGCAGCTTTCGTTGCTGCAGCAGAAAAAATAAATTTATTTTATTTATTATATAAATATATATTTATATATTTATATATTTATATTTATATTTATATTTATGTTTATATTTATATTTATATTTATATTTATATTTATATTTATATTTATATTTATATTTACTATTTATATTTATATTTAATATAAATACAAATATATTAACATACTTATAATTCCATTTATATTAAATATAAATAGAAATATACACATAATAAAGATACATAAGAATCAGCTGGTATGTATATATATATATATATATATATATATA